>NC_056749.1:691437526-691450026 GCF_019279795.1 Protopterus annectens
CTTTCAAATTCTTACACAAAACAAATATAAAGTAAGTTCCTTCCACAGTGGTGAGACTGAAACAGTACGGGAAGGGTTAGAGAATTGCTTTATGAGATTACTTTTTGCTATAAGCTTGAGCTCCATCCATCTGCATCTGGTTTGTAAGTTAGCTGCTATGCTACTGTTTAACACACTGAGAGTAAAGTAGGGAGCATGCTGTTTCTTTTCATCTATTTTTTCACCACCTCTCTGTTCCAAGTAGTTGAAAATGAAACTGACAATACAGAGACAAAAGCCAAATGCAAGTGAAAAAAGATTTAAGGACGTACACCAGTAATAAACATCTATAAGATGAACATAACCATTATAAGTAATTGCCTTAGTGCAGCAGAAAACACATGCCACACAGTAGCAGTCCAGTGGTGCCTTTCAGCAATGATGTGGAGAAGTATTATGAATCCATGCTTTTAAACTGCATATTATATTTCATTATCCATAGTTTGCCTTTCACTACCTCATTGTGTGAGGAAAGGAAGGTAAAGCTGAGAAATTACAAAAAAAATCCCACAAATTATATATTTTAATGGAGGAGCTGCTGATCCTTATCTTATATAAACACATATAAATTATATGTGTGTTTTTATATATGTATATAGATAGATATGTATACAGCTACAGATATTTTGTATATTAGAATTAACTGTGTACACCAATTGATGAGACACAATTAGTCTAAAATAGCATACAGACTGGTTGAACCTTCCTTTTTTCAAAGTATTATTTTCATGAATCAGGAAACAGACTGAAAAAATGAAAATAGCTTCTTTTTTTGATCAGTTAAACAAACAAACAAAAAAAGGCCACAAACTTGCAGGCATAAATTGTTGGCATACTGGCACTGTTAGGGAAATGGCGTTAAGTACCTTAATGTGTAAGGGCAGAATTAGGGGCAGGAGTAAAGGTACGGTTAGCGTTACTACAAACAAGTAAGGGTGGGCAAGGGTTTTTTATTATTTATTCAGTTTTACCAGCATGGCTTTTACCTTTTCTCTCACTAAAAATCTTCAGTTGGATGCTAAACCTAAGTCATTTATTTCTGTTTTTACTTTTACCAGACTGTCCTCATATGCACTGTCTCCTTACACACATACATATATTCCAGTGCATATCTGTGATCACAATTTTGGTTACAAATGCTTCTTTGTTGACAGCGGAAAAGCATTCCTGTAAGTTTGCATGCTAATTCTGGCAGAACTGCTCTCTTCTGCATACACATGCTTACTCCTTGGCTGTGACAGAGTCATTTGCTACAGTCTGAGAGACACCAGCATTTTAAACTACACCAGCTCTATTAAAATATAAACAGTCGGTAATAAGCAATCCATACCTTCTGTGAGGGGAAAGCATAAAGGGACAAAAGAAGTGGCTAATACTGCTTGGTGGCTGAATGCTGGTTTGTCTTGGTCCTAATAAAAACATGCCACATGAAATGTGCAGACTTTTGAAAACATTTATATTGAAAATGGCCACTAATTTGAGCTGTATTACCAGGTTTAAAAGCTATGAGTACTATTCTTAGAAAATGTATGCCATGTGACTGAGGTTATATACCACACAATGATTGTATAAAAGCCCTGTGTAATTCGTAAAAGTCATTGCATAGTAGGACAAGAGCTTCTGCATGGTTCTGCTTCATCTACAATAGCATTACCCCAAATATCAATGACCCATGTTACTGAACTCCTGATTGTACTCATTTCATAGACAATGCACCAACATTTTATATACTGGTCCCTACAGAGTAAGGTAGAGGAGTCCAGCTTTATACAAATATATACCATACTGTTTATTGACAGTACACTATTTGTATACAAATAGATAGTGTACTGTTTCTGGGCACAGTGATCCCTTCCTCTGCTTGTATGTTTCTTAGCAGGCAATGTTGAAAAATACATTATTATTGTCAAAGCCAAAAAAAAACAGCCAGCTAATTCCAAAGACAAAAGAAAGATAGATTGAATCACCATTTCATTTACTTGTTTTATTTATTATGAATTTGTTGACCAGGGAAAAGCAATGATCTCAATAGACTTATTTCAGTCTCAGGCTATAAGTACAAAGACAACACAGACACGGCATTATGTAAAGACAAAAAAAAAAAAAACAAAGGACAAAATATACATGCAGTATACTCAGAATGAATAATAAATGCGTAGCCATGCAAAAAGAATTACAATGTGCATTAATTGCATAAGACAGAAAGTTCTATAAATATTTTCCCCCCACATCAGTAAAAACTTAAACAAGCGTTCACAAAAAAATAGTTCTTAGAGTGTTACATCTGTAGACCATGTTCATATATACTAGGGACCACCAAAAATAAGATGATAATAGCAACATCTGTATTACAGTAGTGCAATGAAATAAAACATTAACAGCCAGATCCAGTAAAGCCTACATGGACTGCTTTCACTATGTGCATGTCATGTGCAGTGTTTTGGATTCAGTAAGTAGCTCTGCACAGTGTGCAGAGCCATGCACAGCTATGAAAACAAAGTAAACACCTTAGCATGCAAATTACAGCATAAGCAGCTGAATTCTATACTAAGCAACCAATTCAAGATGGAGGAGATATGCAACAAAGTATAAAGCAACTGTGTAGACTCAGTGCTGGTTTTCCTTGCAAATTTCAAAACCTATTGGAATACAGCCATGGAACTTCATAGAATCATAGGAGATTACTAGGCTATCGACCATGATTTCATTTTAAGCTTAGCTATTTCATCCCAATGTAATACCATAGAAATGCTAGTCAATAACAAAGATTGCATTTAGTGATGACTGCCCATGTCTAAGAGGGTTGTGGCCTCTATCCCCAGTAAGAATTTATGGTGCTCCATCCACTCGCCCAGGTTTCTCTTGAACAGTGTCATGGAGGTGCTCTTTTTAACATGAATTGGTAGCCTGTACCGAAGATGCAGCAGTCTGGGAGATAAATCTGTCCCTCCAGCATGTCTTATTTAAGTTGTGGGACATATTTAGGTCCCTGGAATGGATAGCCCAAATCCCATTTGATTTACAGATATGCAGCAAGTTCATTAGGTTTGGGTCTTGGATTGCTCTGTAGGTAAGGCATAAGTCTCCCCTAAGAAGTCTATATGATACGGAGTATAGTGATGGGGACTTTAGTTGGTTTGAGTAAGGCATATGTTGGAGTTCCTTGATCATTTTTGTTAGAAACCTCTGAGGTCTCCCTAATTGCTGCAGGTGCTTAGTACGGTACATTCCAAACAGGGCAGCGAGTACTCCAGCCTTGCAAGGCTTGCTGCCCTGTTATCAAAATCTACATGACATGGAAATTGTAGAACACTACAGGGTAGATAGAGACACACTACAGGAACTCTGCAACCTCTGTCATCCTCAACTCAGAGTCAGGGCAAACCAAGGGGAACCCATCCCAGTGGAGACTAAGGTATGTTAACACTCAGAGTCCTAGCTACAAGTACCATTAAGAGATGAACAGGGGACATGCTGGGGGTGTCACAAGCATCAGCATCCAGGATCCTCTATCAATTCTTGAAAGTTATGCTCAAACATGCTAGTGACCACATATATTTTCCCTATACCCCTGAAGATAGGGCCAGAAATGTGCAGGTGTTCTACCCTGTAGCACACTACCCTGAAATACTAGGTGCCATAGATTGCACACATGTAGAAATTAAGGCACCACACAGGGAACAAGGAAGGCTCAATGCTCTGCATAAATAGAAAGGGCTTCTACTCTATTAATTGCCAAGTCATGTGTAATGCCAAGGGAATCATCTTGAATGTGTGTGCTGGCAACCCAGACAGTTACCATGACTCACATATCTGGTACATCTTACAACTGTATCAGATGTTCACTAGCAGAAATATTCCACAGGGTCATTTACTGGGGGATGCAGGTTATGCACTGGAACTGTGGTTGAAGACCCCCATCAAAAATGCACACAAACCTGCTGAAGAACACCATAATGAGGTACATGTTCAAACCAGAAATATCATATAGTATGTGTGTTTGGGTTGCTGAATCCACAATTCCAATGCCTAGAGACATCTGAAAGAGCCCTGCAGTACAGTCCATGGACATCTACTGAAATATTCACAGTATGTTTTATGCTACACAACATCATCCTAAGAAAACAGCGTCAGCAGGATTAACAAGGAGAAAGGAGCACCACACATCCCACCAGCAATGCCAGTGTTACCACAGCCACACACAGGTGAGGGGTCAGAGGGGGAGCCACCAGACATAGGCATGCTCAATATGCTATCTCATTGGCTAAGACAGAACACATGACACACTCACTCACCACTTAAGGGCCTAAAACCTTCCTCCAATGCACATACAGTAACATTGATGCCAGGCAACTGTCACAACCTCTATTTCCTCATGTATTGGCTGTGTACTGCTTGCATCAGATTGAGTCAGCCTTGAACTAAAACTGTTGAAACTACTGGATTTTCAAGGTAAGTGTTGAACCTAGAGTGTATTGTGTAATAATATGAATGACTGGCATAGCCTTGCATTTTGTTACTTAATAGTGTAAGCAAGTAAAAGGTGGGAGATTTGTACAGAAATGAACTTGGCATGTGACAGCAGAGACCTATTTGACTTACATGTGTCCATTATTAAGCAGTAGGCCTCAGGCATGAAAGATTCATACAGTTATGCCTCTCAAAAGTAGCAATTGTCACTGCATGCACTCAGGTTAGCACCATATGTTTGTACTAGAAAATCATTAAAGACAGAAGTTAGAAAGTATTGATACACATTGCAGTTTCAGACTTCACAACCCTCACAACATCATCAAAAATAAAGATGGAAGCATTTTGATGCTATCGACTGCCTAACTTTCTACAACCAATATAAGTCAAAAGTACACTAAGCACTAAGTCAGCTATGCACCCTGAGCATCAGACACAAAGCTTATGTATCCCTGAATCCAAAAGATACAAAAATAGGGATATGACACAGTTAATATCACTTGCACATAGTGTTGGGGGGTGCAGGAAGCCTAGGCAAACACAAAATGTCAATAAGTGTATGTGAATAACAAACAGAAGCAGGCGGACATTTAGATAAAGCAAAAAATGGCCAGTGAGACAAAATCAGTTTTAAGCTGCACGGCTGAACCATGTAACTGCTGTGTGTGCGTCGGTATGGGTCCTCCAGGTGAAATTGATGTGTGAGTGTCTGCATGGATACAGCCAAGCTCTGTGCTATCTCTAATTCTTGGTTTGTCGGACAGTTGTGAGCCATGCATGGTAGAGGTGGCACTTCATTGTTGTCATCCCCGACCATGAAAACTGGCTCTGCCAGGAGTTGCACTGGCACATCCATGCCCATGGTCAGATGCATTGCTGCTACCTGAATGTGGCTGATGTCTGCTGGATGAGCTCCCCTCACAATGACACCCAGAGCCATGACTCCATGGCCTACCCAGTCTGGGACTGGAGAGCTCAACCACTGATGGAGCAGTGGAAGTACTGCCACTATGCGAGCATGATCAGGCACAGCCATGTTGGCTAACAGCAGAAGATGTGGCTGACCTACATCCATGAGGATGCCATCCCCCTCCCAGCAGACAGTCTATCACAGAAACCACTCGTTCCAGTTGTCATTCTTCCAATCCATTGATCAGGCAACATGGTGGAGGCAGTCATGCATGTCTGCCTGTGCCACATCTACAACCCTTAGCATTTCTCTGGAGCATCCATGGGAACATGCCTGTGCCTCCATGATGGCCCTAAATATACATTGAATGGCATAGGAAGAGACACCTGGATCAGGTTTAGAATGGATAGCAGACCTCCTCCAAGGGCCCCTAATAACTCTTCTTCTTGGCACCTCACCCACACTTTGGCTACAGCCAGAGTTAACAGACACTGAAGCCACAGTAACCACACTTTCCTGAATGATTGTCTCCCCCTCCACCTGTCCAATATCTGAAGGCTCACTAGAATGGGTAGGTGTAGGCCTACTGGCTGTGTCCAATGTAATTTCAGGGGATGGCTGTAAGTCAACCTCAGTGTCAGATTCCACCTCTGCACTCCCTGACTGTGCCTCTGTTTGGTCACCATCATCATCAGAGTCTGCTGATACTCTGACATCAGGTGGTAAAAGCCCCACACTTCCAATGTCAGGATCACCTGTGATTATAAGCAACAAATAAAGGAACAATTAATACCTACACTACTATAGTCCAATATATGATAACAAAATAGCAGTGCTGCCACAAATAGACAGTACAAAAACACACACAACAGTTTTGACATCAACATCATACACTAAAATATTTCTTTGAATTGCTCATCAGTACTGACATTAAAATGTTTGGCTTACCATATGTGTAGATTATGGTATGCTATGTATGCCAGATGGTCCTGGAAGAAGTTAAGCAAAATGTAAAGACAACATCATCACAATTAATAGTAACAGAGGGGGTAATACTTTTTCCCCTTTATATGTCCATTAACTGTACTTTCAGCAAGAACTTGGATGACAAGTCCAACCTAAGCCCATGTATAATCAATCAGAATGTGTTGTTAACTGCAGCAATCTTCAATCCTCCCCCCCCCCAAAAAAAAATATTGCGAAGCAGAACTAATGCATTGATATAAATTGTTCTGCTATACAATAGTATTTAACAACTGAGATACAAAAGCCTACCTGGAAGCTCCTCTTAGGGCATGCTTGCTGTCCTGGAAATAGTAGCACCAATCTCAAGGACATGCTGTTCCATGCTTTCCTAGGAGCTGTCTGGGTCCCTGATAGTGGACAAGACCTCCTCATTTGCTGTTCATAGTGTCTGTGTAGCAGGTACCCTCCCCCCAGTACCTATCCATTCACAGGCGAGTACAGCTCCTCTCCTCTGTGCAGATGAGATAATGTCAGTGACGCTATGAATCACCTGGTCATATGTCCTGCTGTGGCTACTAACTGCATTAACATCTACAACTATCTGCTGCCAAATTTGCATTCTGATTGACATATCTCATTGTCCCTTCTCAAGCAATAAGGAACCATGTGGCCTAAAAACTTGAACAATGACTTGATTCTCAGGGTCAGTGAATGGTGATTTTTAAGGATTGAGATGCCTGGGTGCCATAGTCCTAGGTGTCTTAAAAAGACAACAGAAGGCTAATACACATAAGTGTCACATAACTACAAAATCATTTTTCCTAGCTAAAATAGAAAATGTAGCATTTCAGTATTACCCACTGGAGAAACATAAAACAGTTGAGATTTGAAATATGAACAACAGGCTGGATGGAGAAAAAGGAGAGTAACAATAGCAACATATTGTTGTTTGTACCAAAACAGAAATGCAGCTTTGCTTCCTCATTGCCCCAAAAATAGGCAAATGACACATTTTGCTAACAAGCCATCTTTGAAATGCTAAAATTCCTATTAGATGAACTGTCCCTGAAACATGTCTACAGATTTAACACAGAACATTCCATGTTAAGGTAATGCCAGTCATACATACCTGTGAAATGCCCTGACAAACATGCCCATGCCATCAGTACACTTCTAACTAATGCATACAGATAAAAGCGTAAAAGCCTTCGCTAATCAAAAAAAAAAAAAAAAAATATATATATATATATATATATATATATATATATATATATATATATATGGGACTACCTGATAACATCGACACGCCAAAACACTGACAACGAAATAACCGACACCACGAAACTGAAAGTTCAAAAACAAGCAACTTCACATGTGCGACAAACCACAATCCTGACAATCAACAAAACAAATACCTTTTCTAAAAAACACACACACAACACAAACACACCAACAACCTTACAAACCTACACTAAACCATACATACACAACTATCTATGCACTAACCTTAACCCAAACCCTAACCTAAGGTCCATCACTATCGCACACTTACCTTACCTGCACCCTAACCCTAACTCACTTAATCTGTCCCTAACCCTTAAGTCTGTCACTATCGCACACTTACCTTACCAGCACCCTAACCCTAACTCACTTACTCCGCCCCTAACCCTTAAGTCTGTCACTATCACACACTTACCTTACCTGCACCCTGACCCTAATGTCCGTCCCTATCACACACTTACCTTAGCATGTTGGTGTTCTCAGCATCGGGATTTTCAACTTTCGGTCTTCTCCATTGTCGATCTTCCGGTGTCGGTTATCTCATTGTCGTTCTTCTCAGCTTTCGGCGTTATCAGGTAGACATCTATAGATATAGATATATATATATATATATATATATATATATATATATATATATATATATATATATATATATATATATATATATCAATAACACTATTAAACAGAATTTTCTTAATTACATTTCAGCATATGCAGCATATAGCTGACAAAATGCAAGCATACTTTCTCAAGTTCAGTAATCCTCTGTGCAGATATATCCCAAAGTAATAGCCTCTTTTCTGTCTTCTCCACATAAACAGGTCTCCTCAACTTCGGTTTCCCTAGCTACACAGTTGCCTTATTATGGTGTAGATTCAGGGCTGTCAGCATGGTGAAGATGCAAATGAGATGTGAACTCATTAGAATTGCTGAATCCCATATCCTTGACTCAGTGTAGCAGATGTAAGTATAGTGCAGGCACTCTCTCAATGTTTGCTTTTAATGGACTGCAACTGTGAATTATTACTGGTAGGGAGAAGGAAAACACAACAGCAACGCAGACTGCCCTCCACCCAGTTAGTGTGTCAGGTTAGATTTACAAAGAGAAGGCCGATGTACCAGATCAGTAATAAATTGGTGGTGACTGAACAGCTTGGTCTTTTTTGTTTTCTGTATTTATTCAGTTATTTAGTAGACTTACAAAGTGTTAGATGTAATTGTATTAAGACTTGAAATGTAAGTAAGCATCACACAATTTACAGGTTCTGTTCATTAATATCCAACCGTCCCTTAATTTGTTGGCAACTGTATATTTATTTATTTGTAGTTTGTTAACCAGGAGAGTCCGCTGAGCCATACAGAGCCCATTTTCAGTGGAGGTCTAGGGAGAAAAGCTGCTCACTACAATAAAAAGCACATTCAACATAACATGTTGTACATAGGTAGTATAGCATAGCCTGACATTACAGTATTAACAGAGTTATAATCATATTCAGTACAAGTAAAATGATATACAATTATAAACAATGATAGTATAGCATTTTTTGACAATGACTACTGAGAACCAACATATATTATTGCCATTCATTGCCATTTAATATGCTCACACACATTAAGGACAATGATATAGAATGGCTTAGAGACAACATGTCTCAGATAATTGATCAGATAAGAGAAGAATGAACAACAATCATACAGAGGTAAGACAGAGCTGCATATGTACAAGCAGTACTCAAAACTGGTTGTGTGATCACTTGGTGCACTACATCCAAAAATTATAAATCTACAAATAACATTTGTATGGTTTCATATTACTGTAGATGATGTGCAGTTGGTTGTATACAGAATGATTTCAATTCCTTGCTGCAAAAGTGATTGTATGGCAAAGAGGGATAAGTCAGCCTTACTGATTATTCTAAAGGTTCATTGGAGTGAGAGTTCTCATGTGTATTAATATTTTGTTGTGCAGATGTCGTAGACCGCTTTTCCTCATTTCAATTACTTTTCCCTTTTTACTTTTTTTCTTTTTTAGGGAGAAAAGTATTTGTGTGATATGCCACTTAGCACAAACACAGGAAATGGAGAAAATGAATGCCAGGTTTGACTGTGCGTATCTTGTTTGTGTGAAGCGCAACAGTGCGTAACTGGACTAGTGGCCCACCCAGAAAGCAGACAGAACACCTGCAGAACACCTGCAGACAGGGCATCTGTAAAAGGACAAAGGTCAAAAACAACACATCGTTAAAATTTCTGTGTTCCATTGCACAACTGCACTTAGCGGGGTTGCGTGGCAGTTAGTAAGGTTCCTCAGCAGCTGCAGCCATCGAACACCTACAGACAGGACTCCAATAACTGAAGCAGAATACATTCAATTAATTCTGTCAAACACTGCGCAATCCTGCTAAGCAGCGTTGCACGATGGTTAACAAAGAGACCTTAAGAATTATTTGGAAATTAGAAAATGGCAGATAACTAGTCCTGTGGCAGCATCTGTAAATGTAGGGTTGAAGTACAGATGGTCCTGGGTTCCAGTACAGAGTGTGCAATCTATTTTTACTGTTGTGAAAGTGCACTTTATAGCAATGAACTGAAAAATAGACAAGTGTTATTTCAACATTTTTGCTGCAGCAGGTGTAAGTGTAGGACTGCTATACACATGGTGCTGGGTTCTAATACGAGATAGTCCATACACTTTTCTGTTGTTCCACTTCCCATTATATTCACTCTTGCTTATAACACTTTAGATAGTGGAGATGATATGAATTATATGTATGAGGGATGAGACACCATTATTGTATTTTCAGATGTATGACTGGGGATATACTGTCTACTATATTTCTGAAAGTATAATTCTGTTGTCTGGATTTGCATGGACTTCACAATTGCATAAGACATATAGAAAAACTGCATTGATATCCAATAACATTGTCAGGTCACACACATACAGGTGCAACAGCTCACATGTATTTATGTATGATTCCAGACTATGTCTGAGCAGCACTACTTCTGTGCCAAAGATGGAAAATCAATGCTGTGGAAGAAAATGTTTTGTCCCATATGCCTAGCTTGAATCCCACAGTGTAAAAATCAATTTTCCTCAGTTGTATAAAGGGAAAAACAAATGTGTCAAATCATTACATTTATGCACCTAGTACATGGGGGAGTGCCTTCTGTGTGGAGTCTGCATGTCCTCCTCGCGGTTGGGTGGCATTCGAAAGGCAGGTGTAATGGGCGTGCCTTCGCTGAAGGTTGGACATCAAGCTGGCACCTCGGTGTTCATGAAAATCTACTGCCAATCATTAGCGGACCGGAGTTCCGCTGTGGCGACCCCTAACCAGGAAAAGCTGAAAGACAAACAACAATAACAATAACATGTCTGCAAACTTAATTGACCTAACAGTTAGCTTCTAATTTCCAATATGTATTTTCAGGTTACATCAGTTGACACCCTTCACACGAAGTCCAAGTGTTAGATTAACTTTCCAGTTTCAATTATTTAATTCCTCCCTGCTTGGCACTGCTGCTCTCCACTTAACATCAAGCAAATGCGGTTGGCATTGTTGCTTGGGTTAGTGCACTACCAATAACTGCAATAACTGGAGTTGTCGGAAAGGCATCAGTTTCCATTACTTTAGTTTGGGTAGTAGACATAGCTGGCATTAGAGATGAAGGTGCCAAATTGTGAGCACAGAGGTGGGATGTCCAGGAGTCTAGGATATTTACTGGAGTCCTGGTAAAGCACCACAGCCAAAGGCTTATGTAAGGGTATGATTCAGATGCCCAGTGCAAGCCTGAGGTGTGGAATTGTTTGGCCCAGGCTGTATCCAGCGCCACTGGTATCCCACACATTGAAGAGCAGTCTAGGCATCGTTATAATGATCTACATAGGCAAAAAAAGGATACTCTCAACTGTTGGTTGCATGAGTTTGAGAATGCAGACATCCAACCGCTAGTACGACAACAAGAGAGTTTTTGTAAGACTTGAAAGCTCAATGTAGGCAAGACTGGTATACATAATGCTTATCTGTTCTCTTATGTTCTTTCCCCAGGTACCACCAAATGTAAGTTCAATCAGCAGGCTCATGTTGCTTAATTGGAGAGACTGAGGGATGTAAGTGGTATGTATGCAGCAGAAGAAGAGTGTTATTGTAGCTTTAAAAGTTAAAGATAGCTTTTTTTGGTCTTTTATAGAGTTGCATCAAATTGAGCATGCATATCCAAACTGTAAATGCAACTATGCATGCATTAGTCTATAGCTCAAACCAGTTGTAGGAACCCAATATTAGACTATATTCCAAGGTTGTGGGTTCAAATACCACAGTTCACAATTATACAATACTGTTATTTCTTCAATAATATTTACATTAAATTAAAAACTCTATATCAGTGGCACAAATGCCCTGCTGTAAACTGTAATCTGTATAATTGGAACATGCATATGCTTAATATATGCACATTTCAAGGATTACTTTTAGTAATCTGTAGTATAGTGTGTATCTGTTAGGACATATACTGAAATGTATTACTTCATATAAAAGAGTTGTAGAATTATATTAATACATTATATATCACATATGATGGTATTAATTTTATCTCTTTATTTTCTCTCACCCCAACCCTTATCTCTCTTTTGTATTTTCTATTATGTATCATCAAAATGTGTTCATGCCATCCATGTGTACCACATCAGTAAATGCTACACAGCACAGTGAGGTAGGCCAGACCCAGTGGATCAGCCTACATCCATTCCTTTGGCTCCAGCATCAATGCCTAATAACCTGGGAGCCAGCCTGACAGCACTGCCTCTGCTGCTCCTGCACTACCTATTCCCTCA
>NC_056749.1:691455026-691630026 GCF_019279795.1 Protopterus annectens
GCATTTTACCTGATTTGGGCCTAGCGCTCAAGTGTGGGGTCATTTATTGCACTGTTGTGATTATTTTGCTGCGTGTGTATCTCTGCTACCTTTAAACTACAACAAAAAGAAAAAAAAAGTCTTGCTTTTTTTCCCCACTTTCTGAAAGTTAAGAAAGTTCAGTTACAGATTTGCTGTTCTGAACTGTTTGGAAGTTTCTAGAAAACCAGTGCTTGCTTGGGCTAAAGGGAAGTCTCTGTGTTCACCAGTGGGAGTGGTTAACACTGAACAGCCTGCCTGTTCCTGGAGGAGTGGTTACTACCTAGATGCTGTAGTTTTATTGGCCATTTTGGGTCAATTCTAAACTCCTTGATCTGTCTCTCTTAAAACCCGGCTGCCATGTGGTTTTGGCATCTTTTCAGGCTTGCTAGTTGTTGCTGAAGCACCTACCAAGGGGAGAAAATGCTGAGAGAAGAAAATGAGCCACTTTTGTGATTTTAAGTATTTCTTCTGATTTTTTGTTAAGTTTTACTGCTTTGCCACCTACTTTTTGGCATTTTCCAGCTTGCTAAAGTTTATATCTGTAACAGTAACAGTACTTGGAACACATCTAGAGCCTGTTTACTGCATTTCCTGTGTTGCACTTAATTTAAAATCGTTTTTTCCTCTAAAAACTGCATTTTACCTGATTTTGGCCTAGCACTCAAGTGTGGGGTCATTTATTACACTGTTGGGATTATTTTGCTGCTTGTGTATCTCTGCTACCTTTAAACTACAACAAAAAGAAAAAAAAACAAAAACATCTTGCTTTCTTCCCACTTTCTGAAAGTTAAGAAAGTTCAGCTACAGATTTGCTGTTCTGAACTGTTTGGAAGTTTCTAGAAGGCCAGTGCTTGCTTGGGCTAAAGGGAAGTCTCTGTGTTCACCAGTGGGAGTGGTTAACACTGAACAGCCTGCCTATCCCTGGAGGAGTGGCTGCTACCTAGAAGCTGTAGTTTTATTGGCCAATTTTGGGTCAATTCTAAACTCCTTGATCTCTCTCTCTCTTAAAACCCTACAACTCTCTTTTTGTGCGGTTTTGCGCACTGAACAGCATCGGGCAGTGCCGCCTAAACCGGTTTAAACTATTCCAGGCTCCACAATGTCTGCTTTTCACTTTTTCCCTTAGAACTTTTCAAACTCTCAAAGTAATCACTCTATTCCCTTTCTAAAGCCTTTCACTTGCTCAGCTCTTATAAGGAAACACTAACTAACTAAAGCACTACACCCTCCTTGACTTCTCATAAGTATTAGGCTCCCGATTGGTGCTTTCTGATCAAGTGAAAAATCAGTTCCCTTCCCTAATCTGTTCAGTAAAAAAACAGTTCCCTATACTAATTTGGTATGTCCAAGGGTCAGTTTCAAGATTACTCTCCAGTCCAGCTGGTGAATCTGGGAATTTTGAGGCAATATTACAATTGCCTTATGTACACAGACAACCCTCTCCTCCTTCCAACAAACTCTAATACATGTGAGAGATGCAGTTACATAGCCAAACTGGAGACAGAGCTCTCTCAACCCAAGACTGGCACAGTCAGTCAGGAGGAAAAGGTAACCACCCACACCACAAATCCAGTCTCACACAGACCTATTCCATCTGCATACCCAACACATAAACACACAAAAACATACTCGGAGGCTCTAAATAAAAATCTGCCTAAACAGCAAAGACCTCCTAAGCAGATATCCAAGCAACAGCCACCCCTCAACAATACCCACAAATCACATATCTCACAAAATCAGTGTGCCTCACAGTCACAGCCCTTAAGGCAAACAACACACCAAATACACTTGTCATAGCTGTCTGTCGGGTGCCAGAATCTGCCACATAATGCAAGCACTCAGGTCACTCCAAAGCAAGTACAAGTATGACTCCGCCATTGTCCATGCTGGTGTGAATGACCTGAGATGTACCTCTCTGGACTACATGAAAAGAGACATAGAGGAGCGCTCTGACCATGTAGCCCAGGCTGGTATGACCCTGACCTTGAGTAGCATCTTGCCCTCACCAAGAATGATGCCATAGTATAAAGACAAAATGATCAGTTTCAACAATTGGCTAAAGTATTGGTGTCATTCAAAGGGGATCCAGTGTCTGTCAGCCTGGGATGACATGTTCGACAAGCCACGTTGCTTCGCTAGGGACGGCTTGCACCTGTCACCCATAGGCTTTCGTATACTGGCCAAGGCTCTTGCCACCCCCATAGTGCCTTTTTTAGGCAAGGCTCAAAGGACAAACCCACCTCCATAGACAACCCAAGGATAAAAAATCTAAAGGTAATGCTACTCAATGCCAGAAGTCTAAACCTCAAGATGCACGCACTTGAGGGTCTCCTCAGTATGGAGAAAATTGATGTCTGTGCAGTAACAGAAACCTGGTTCAAGGCTCCTGAGAGCACCCCAGCACTACCAGGTTATAACTCATACCATGTGTTTCGGCCCCAAAACTCAGACTGAAGCACAAAAGGAGGGTGAGTGTCTATATTCATCAAAGATACCTACACCTCCAGGTTAGTGGCACTGCACAAAGCATCGGAAACCATCCATGTGCAACTAACAGCGGGCAAAACTGCCTTTCAGTTTGTAGCCTGCTACAGAACACCCTCCCTATTACAGAAACCCCACTTGGCATTCCTGAGAACACTGGAGAATATGAAGGTCTCTCCAAACACTATGTTATTGGGTGACTTCAACTACCCAAACATTGACTGGGAAAACTACTCAAGCCCAAACACCCTCGCCCAACAGTTCCTTGAATTTATAAACTCTAACACAATGGAACAACTGGTCAGCACTCCCACAAGAGGGAACAACATATTGGACCTGGTCATCACCAACATGGGGACTCTATGTTCCACACCAGAGGTAAGCCCCTCATTGGTAAGATCAGACCATAAACAAATTTCCCTGGACATCCATATCCCATCTCCACCCCCAGCCAAGGAAATCACTGTAAAGAATTTCTCAAAAGCCAACTTTGCACTTCTCAAGACTAAGGTGGAATCCTTCAAAACCCCTGGGCCAGAGGATAATACAGCCGAATCCGCAAAATCCTTTACAAATGCATTCTATGAGCACATGCAGGAATGCATGGATCATGCTATCCCAAATAAAACCAAGACTCACTCCTCCAAAAACAGGAGACTGGTCTGGTGGACCCCGGCCATAAATAACCTATACAATAGAAGGAGGAAGCTACTACATGACAGAGCAAAATCCCAAAAAGGTAAGGCATCTCTGATCAGTATTAGCAAGAAACTTCGATCCCTCATAAAATCATCAAAGGCCAGTTTCGAAAGAAAAATTGCCCTAGACACTAAAGATAATCACAAGGCCTTCTTTAGTTATGTCAGGAACATGGGCGGAAACTCCCAGATATGCTCTGAATTGTTGCATAACGGTACAAAATATACCTAACCTACAGACATAGCCAACATCCTGGCAGACAGATTCAGCGCAAACTTCTCCCCCCCTTCCCCCCAAAGGAGCAAATGCCTATCCCAACTGAATGTAACCTCCCTGACATCACAGATGCACAGGTGAAAGCTGCCCTCTCCAAAGCAAAAAACACAGCATCTATGGGACCGGACAGTGTCCCAGGCTGTGTCTTACACGAGCTCCAAGAAGAACTGAACCCTCACATTAAGTCACTGTTCAAACTTAGCCTTACTACAGGATCTGTACCCAAAGAATGGTGTACAGCTACAGTGGTCTGACTCCACAAAGGTGGTGTTACAATGGACCCCGGAAACTATCGCCCCATAAGCCTGACTAGTCTGGTCTGTAAAGCTATTGAGCGTATTATCATGGAACTCATAAACAAAGACATTGGGAGCCTCCAGACACTGGACCCTACCCAATTTGGCTTTGTTAAGGGCAGATCTTGCCTCTTAAACCTAGTTGATCTCTTTGAAACAGTTACCAAAGCCAAAGATGAGGGCAAGGTAGTCCACACAGCCTACCTGGACCTTGCAAAAGCCTTTGACACAATACTCCACTCGGGCATCATAAATAAGCTTACCAGCTTAAATATCAACACCTATCTCACAAGATGAGTTGCAAACTGGCTCAGAGATAGAACCCACATGGTCAGAATCACAGGTGCCCTGTCCGAATCCAAACCAGTTACAAGTGGCATCCCACAGGGTTCAGTTCTGGGACCTCTCTTATTCAGTATATACTTCTCTGAGGTTCAGGCTAACACGGGGGATTATGGCTGACAAAGTTCGCAGATGACTGCAAACTGGGGGCCATAATCGAATCTCCAGCTGACACAAGCATCCTCCAAAAGGGTCTCACAAAGATGGATTCTTGGTGCCAGAGCCATGGCCTCAAGCTAAATGCTAAAAAGTGCATAGTCATCCCCTTTGCGAAAAACAAGGTGCCCACAAATTACCACATAGGTGGAAATCCATTAAGTACAGAAGAATTAATTAGAGATTTGGGGACCAACGTAGATAGTAATTTCTCCTTTGATAATCACGTTGCCAAAGTGTTTAAAAAGACCTTCTATATAGCCCACCTTATCATGAAAGGGTTCGCATCTAGATCAAGAGAGGTCATTGTGCCCCTCTACTCGTCACTTATCAGGCCCATAATTGAATGCAATTCCCTTTTTGGTTATATACCTTACCCAACACCTGCAGCAACTGGAGATACCCCAAAAGTACCTTACCAAGAGGATCATGGGCTACAAACAGATGTCCTATGCAGCTCGACTAAAGAAACTCCAGCTCTACTCAATTGCTTACCGCCTACTCAGAGGCAATCTATGTCTGACATACAAAGCCATGTCAAACCCAGAATTAATGGATATGCTCCACCTCAAAAAATCCAAGCCTCTTAGAGCTACATGCTCCAGGGACCTAAACCTCAGCACAAAAATAAATAGTACATGCTGGAGGGACAGATTAATTTCCCAGAGGATCCCCTCACTCTGGAATAGAATCCCAATTCATGTTAGACATAGCCCCTCGCTGACCCTCTTCAAGCAAAATCTGGATGCGTGGATGGGAAATCACAAATTCACCCCTGGGATCTCTACTGTGTCCCTGCTAGACAGAGGCACAGTAAACTAATCTTAAAAGGGTACCTTCTGTGACCTACTTTACAGAGGCACAGTAGGCTAATCTAATAGGGAGGTGAAAGCCAAATACACTCTGGCTAGGCTTATAAATGCCCTAGGGCAGATAGCCAAGTATCTACCTATGAACATTGTTCATGATTGTGGCTGCTTCTTTTAATGTTGCCCATGAACCTTTATCTGTGTCCTACTTTCTGGAGATCTCTGCTGAGATTACACTCATATTCAGGCAAATCAGTTTACACAGCTTCACAGTATGAACCCTACCCCAATTGTATGTAACATCCCTGATAGATGTCCTCTGCATTATTCATATAAGGATGTTTATCTCACACAGACATCCTCCCCATTGTTATGTCACCTTGTGTGGCAGTCACATAATACACATTTTTACTGTGTAGTCCCTACTGTAGTAGACTGATATTTGATTGATGTTGCTGCTACAACCATCTTCCATTGACATGCCCTCATCTGCTGTACATTAGGTTGTTTCACCTGTTCGTCTTTCCCTGCATTCATTCCTACAATTTATTTATGTCTCCCTATTCAGTACACACACACTTCCACTGAGTATTTATTTTACATGGCAGTCCATGTACCATTACAGATCATTTACACAGCTTCAGTACAGACTGCCAGGAAAGGGATATCAGAATAATCCGCACTGTAGATACACTGTCCTGTACTGTGTCTGGACCATATACTTCACTATCATACCTCTCAGCTGTCCAGATTTTCACAGGATGTCTAGATTTTTGCCTTTATATATTTTGGTGTGTTCCTTATCAAATTTGTGGTTTTCTGCCGTATCACTGGGATGATCTCAGAACTGATGTGACTCTATAATTATATACATTTGAGTTTCAGACTTCAAATCCTTCAGAACATGTATCTTAACACAAACCCCTGGTTATTTTAGCACAGTTCTAAAAAGTAAATATGTTAATCATGTCCCTATTTCTGGGTCATTGTCTCCCCATTATGTTAGCCTTTGTCCAGATGTCTTGCACTAAGAGATTAAGAACTATATTTTAAGCCATGGTGATCATTCTGGCTTTCCATGCAAAGCAGCTAACCTTCAGTGCTCTGATTTAAACAGGATTGCTATCTGTGTTCACGTATACAGGCTATGTACAAGAACCAAATGACACAGGTATAAACAGTGTTCTGACTTGGGGGGAGTGTCCAGTTGGAATGGGTGTGCTTCAGGGTTCAGATTTGAGCACTCTGTTGTTCACACTAGTGATGGATTACATTAGCAAACAGGTAGGAGGGGACAGATCAGCAAACCTGTTGTATGCAGGTAATATGGCACTGCAAGTAGATGCTGTATAGGAACTTCAGCAAATAATAAGGTAAAGGAATGCAAAACTGTAGGCACATGGGATGAAACTGACTACAGATAACGCAACTGTAATGTCAGAAAATGGGGGAAATCAGAAGAAGATGAGATCTGAGATACAAGGGAAAATAATGGAACAGGTTAGCAGTTTTAAGCATCTGGGAGGGACAGGTGAGGAAAAGTGAAGGGAAGTCTGAATAAGGAGATCAAAATTAGAATCAAAGGTGCTGCAGCCAACTGGTACATAGTGTCAGGGTAGTGTGTGACAGAAGAATGCCAAAGAACCTGAAAAATAAGATGTACAAACCAGTAAAGTGACCAGTGCTTCTTCATGGCATAGAACCCTTGTCTATGAAGGTACAGCAGCTAAGGAAGTGAGATGATGAAGTGCCTGATACGCATTGTGGGAGAGATGAAGGAATAAAGGCATCAGAGCAGAAGCCAATCTAGTCCCAGTTGCAGAGAAGACCAAGTAAAACATATTATAGTGGTTTGGTCGTGTACAGGAAAACAGAAGCTGATTTGGTAAAACAGAATTAGGAAAGTCAGAAAGAAGGCAAGAGGAAACAATGATGTCCACCAATAGATGGAGAGACTGCACACAAGAAGATCTGTAACAGTCAGACTTGACTGTTGAAGGAAGTAGGAAAGTAGTTCTGAATCAAGAGAGATGGAGACAGTAGATTTGACAATCTGACTGCATGTAAAAGCTTTGAAAAAGGGGGCTGATGATGATGACAATAGCATTTCCTAAGCAGTTAAAATAGACAGGCATGTCACTGTTACATTTTGTCATTACAGATTGGTTAACAGGAATATTGCTATATTTTGTCATTACAGATTGATTAACAGGAATATTGCTACATTTTGTCATTACAGATTGGTTAAGAGGAATATTTTGCTGTTTGCATGTGACATAACTGGCATGCATTTTACACCAGCAAGCTCACAATATATACTTAACTCATGCTGCACAGTACTTCTGTGTCTACAAGAACTTCTCTTCTCTCTCTCTCTCTCTCTCTCTCTCTCTCTGTCTCTCCTGACTTGCAACTTCCCTTCTATAACTCATTTCAGCAGAGTGACGCCTCCAGGTGTTTATGGAGTTACATCCTACTGACGCCTCTAGGCGTCAAATATTGCTTATTCACATTTGCATTAATATTTCCAGAACCATGCTTCATACACAGTATTAATATATTAAAATATTTCATCTTAAAGCTTACACAATGGCAAACATAACTATATTAGTATTTGACCTCTGCCTGCTGCAGGCAAAGAGATATTAATTGCTGATTGTACGGTATTTATTAATATTGCTATAAATTTCATGTTTTTTTTCTAAATATCTTGACAACCAAGTAGTACAGACAGAACTCCTTAGCCTCATATGAAAGCTCTCAACTGGATAAACAAAATGCTACTGATAGTATGGGTGTAACTTCAGTGATTGCTGAGATGTTGTAAGTTGTTTACAAAAATATCACAAAATTAATAGTTACTAAGTTTACTGTGATTTATAAAATATAGCTTAAGACTAAGAACCTAAAGAATACTACCACTGTAAAACCCGTTTGCGCTGAAAAAATTGCCATTTACAATTGTTTAGTAATCCCTATGGTTCCCGAAATATGAACATTTGTTTGAAATGGTAGGACATAATTTGATTCTATCAAATAGCTTCAGCTCTGCCCACTGGAAGTTACAGTGCAAACTTCCAGAGCTCCATTGGAGGAATGAGATAACGTCAAACAAAAGTCACATCAGACATCCGCAGCTGGTACCAGGTACACATAAATCCTGCTACCACGAGGAGCACCCAGATTACATGTGGCTGTACAGAGCCTTACAAAAGCCACAGCTTCTCCTTAAAATAAAGAAAAAAAAAATGGCCAGTTTAGGAGTGCATAGCATTGAGAACATGTGTCTTTATAAATATTACCAGCTTCTATTATTAGTGCTCATCCACTTCAATCAGAATAAAAAACATACTCTGACGACCCCACCTGTTGCAGTGCCATATTAGGAGGCTGATTTTGTTCACTGTGCTCAGCTTACCACACTTTGTTGTTTGTTTTGTTTCCTCCAGCAGTGACAGTGATGCATGTGGTTTCCAGTAATGTCTGCTTCATTGGCTCTTGCACCTGTCACATGGGACAGACAAAAGAATCTGCTTCTAAGTAAGCAAGAAAGTAAATAGGTTTTGCTATAGCTCTAGACTGCTTAGGTTTAAACAGAGTTTCATTTTACAACAATCTGAGTTACTCTGGAATGCCTACCATTTAAAATAATAGGCAAAGCCCTTTTACATTTATCATAAACTGGCATTCCCATCATTTTAGTTTTAGTATGAGAGTATGTTGACTCTCAGGATCTAAATGTAATTTAAGTTCATGCTTTATATCACATATTTGAGAGCTTATAATTTTGTTAGGAGAAAATGTACTTCTGTGAAATTTCTAAGCTTCTGTCTCAAAGGCATCATCGGCTTAAATTAACAACGTTTTTCTTTTATTTTCACTTCCATGACTAGGAAGACCTGTAAATGTTCCGAAGTTATCCGGACTGAGAGGATTCTTGCCCACTTATTTCTATCCTATCCCTTCTGGTGGGCATACAATTCCAAAGCCTTAAGGTGTAACTTGAGGTCTACACCACTGGTTACTTATTTAAAAGATGGCGCCTTGTTAGGAATCACCATGGACACAGCAGCGACCACCATCCCCTCAGCTACAATTGCTTAATAGTCATCATCTTGGCAGAAAAAATAAATACAAACATACTGCATGGTGCTCCCAGCCAACACCTCAAGGCTGCTGTTCTTACCATTAGGGAAAAAAATTGATCACCTAATGATCTTTCAGGTAGTGAAAGACATAACTCAAGATCCTTTTTGGTTTAGAAAAAAAATATGCCAAATATGCCTGTTGCATCCACCAGTGTGGTACCAAATAAACCAGTAAAGGCAAAAATATTGTGCTTATATTAAAAATAAATAAAAAAAAAAAACATCTGTTCCAACTACAAACTCAACCTGCATCAGGAGACCAGTTTTTGTGACAAGAGCCATAGCCTACATTTAAATAGGATGGTTGCTTAAGGGAAACCTTTCTGGCTAATTAATTTTGGCCCATCGTAGGTGAATTGCCACAATGTGTTAACAGATATGATATACTTTACCACAAACTGGAAACAGTACAGCTCACCACCACACAAGGAAAGATACATACATTTACAATGACATGAAAGTAAAAATAACAACTTGTTTTCTTTTTGATAAGATAAATTGTATTACTTTTGTGCCAAATGTTTTTTTCCAGTTGACAAACTAATAGTGTCATTTACATTCTCAGATGTCTTTGTACATATGTTCATTGTTGTCTATTAGTTTATCAGAGGATTCAAGTGAGGCCAGAATGGGAGTCACATGGCAGTCTTATTTAGTGCCATTGTAGGGGTCATTGCATTCATTATCATAAGATAGTTGGAAGAATATTATGGGTAATTATACTACTTTCAAAGCCATGAGTGTTAGTCTTCTCTGCTTTGTTTTATTTTTTCATAAAAAGGACTGACACTTAAAGACTGTCTTAGGAAAAAGGAACTACACGTTACAAAAGTCAAGGGGAGGTATTAGAAAATGGCAGGCAAACATTGTCTTGTGACTTCTATGAGTTCTGAAAGTATGCAGCAGAGATCCCTTATAAAACAGGTCAAACATTGAAGCATGAGATATTGCAAGCACAATACTAAGTCAATGGTTTATTTAACTGCATGTTCCTCGCCTTCAGAATTTTACATGAATAGAACAACAAGAAGGCTTTGACTGAGGGAGTTGGTGCGCATGCTTTGAAGCACCTTCTGGCTGATCCCTTGTGGAGGTGGGGGAATAATTGTAGGGGTTGCCCTACAGAGATGATACTGTGTCTGAGTTGCACTGGAGGTGGGGCAAAATGGCAGCTAGCCTACTGCATTATTTTCTATGGAACAGGTTAGGTGTGCTCAGAGACTGGGTGCTTTGGTGCAGAAAAAAAAACACTCTGAAGCAAGGGTGCCTCAGTCTCCTTACTGGTCCCAAATCTGGGTCAGCCATAGAATGGGAGAGGTTATTCAAGTGCATATGGAGAGGCCCAGAGGAGCAGCTGATGGTCAACTGTGGGGAGGCTAAAATGACGCTTAAGAAAAGATATCAGATCGCTTGCAAGGAAAGTAAAACTGATTTCCCAGAGGACAACTTAGAAAAAAATGCTCTTTCATGTTAGAGTAAAATGAGTGCTTTGCTGAGACTGCTGTGCATGCGTGCATGTGTGTGCTTGTGTGTGTGTGTGTGTGTGTGTGTGTGTGTGTGTGTGTGTGTGTGTGTGTGTGTGTGTGTGTGTGTGTATACATCTACATCTATTATACTTGTATCTCTCTCTATATATATTTATACTGTAATCCATGCTGTGAAATCAACAATAAGTTAATAGGGTTTAAATGGTTCAAAGCATCAGTAAAAAAAAAATATCTGTCCGTTTAATGAATTAACTTTTTCAACCTTTTAAGCAAAAATGGATGACATTCCATCAGAGAATACTTTCTTTGAAGTGTAGCCATGGCTGTTTATTTTGTTGAATGTCAGGATGGTTAAGTCTGCTTTCCCCACTGTTGTGTGATCTTGAAGAGTTTATATATATCTATCTATATCTATCTATATCTATAAATATATATATATATTTATATATATAAAGAGAGTGAAAGAGAGCTGCAGGACTGGGAAGGTGCTAGGGGCAAAAAAAATTGCTTTTAATGTTAATTTTTGCAACAAATGGTAGCTCTTATTTGTTATTTACTGGTTTTCATTTGAAGTGTGTTTGATGATTGTATATCTCATGATATAGATATAGATATTGATATAGATATAGAAATTATATATATATATATATATATATATATATATATATATATATATATATATATATATATTATCTATATATACATCTATCTCTATCTATCTATCTATTTATATTTTATCCTTTTTGACCAGGTTAGTCCTACTAGGCTAGTGACATCTTTTCAGGGGAGACGAATGGTGGTATTTATACTACTAGGGAACATTTGTCCAGGACACTGGGGAACTTCCCTACTCTTTTTGTATGAGGAAATGTTGCAACAAGCAGGGGTAGGGGGTGGTTGCACAGTACAGCAGGAGGAGAAGGATGGAGTGGCTGCTGGTCCTGTTGCTGAAAATGCTGTAGAAATTATTGCAGTGGCATCTAACAGTTTACCAGATGAATTGCCTGTAAATATCACTGTTGAAGAATCAGAATTCAAACGTGGCTTTGTGGAGTCAAGTAATGGATAAGATTAATCCTGAGGAAACAGTTGTTGGTATGGTAAAGGGGTTCCCCATTATATGATTGAAGACACATTCTTTTGAATTCATCTTGATCGAACTTGAAAGCACAAAATGGCAAAATACCGAAACGGCATATAAGCAAATTCTTTCCTTGGGAAAGAAATCGCTTGTCCGCCTTCATTATTTTTACATTTTCGTCACTGTAGTGCAATCTCAGAGTTTGTATATTTAAGTAGGGGGGTGTGGAGGCAAAGCCCCTTACTTTATGTAATGTTTTAGAGTTTTTTTTTTTCTTTTTTGGAACAGCGATTTTTTTCCCTGGGACAAAAAGCACTGTTTAAGTGTTCGGGATTGTAAGCTTTCCCTTACATGGGGTCGATAAATCAGCGTTCTCTTTTTTAAGCATTCGCTGATTTAATATAGACCTGGTAAAGGAAATGATGTCAGGAAAAAGGGATGGACGTTACTCCTCTTCCTGTTTGACAGTCAAACTAAGGATCTGATAGTGTTCTACAAACACCAACAACAGATGTTGCTAGTGTTACATATGCTACTATTATGAATATGTCACAGACTGAACTTGTTAGGAGCAATACAAAAATAAATCCATCACCTGCTGTATGTATTTCATCCACTAAAGACATTATTGTTGAGTGGTAGGCAATTTGGAACTTTATAGTTACTCCTTGATATTTATAGTTAAACGCATTCATGTATTTATACATATTGAGAAGAATACCTTTTGTGATTTTTATCTTTGAGACTGTTGAGACTACAGATGGATTTTTACAGAAGGTTGATTTGAAAATGTGTCAGCCATGGGTATAATATATTTCGACAGCCCTGGATATGAACTTTAGAAGAAAACTGATTCTACTCTTTAGACCTACGGCCATGAATGATACTTTTATTAGGCAGTATTTCTCTCTTCAATGTACTTGTGTATCTGATATTAAGAAAATGTATGATAATAGGGGTTTGTGGAATAGGTCATAGGAAGTGTAGGTTTTGCTATCTAGGCAGCATAGTAAAGTGAAGCATATTCCCAATGTCATTTCTATTAATAATGATAGAGTATATGTGTAGTACAGGGGGAATTTGAAAACTTTTTTTTTGTGGTTTCTAATCACATCTGATTTAAGTTATAAAAGTAACATTGCAGTCAGTGTGGTGTTCTAGGCCATTTTGCTTCTATTTGTGTTCATTCTTGTAGGGAATGTAAAACTGATGGACATTTGTGGTCCGACTGTCCCAAGTTACTTACAAAAGATGTGGAGGATACTAAGCAAGTTGTGCAGGATCCTAAACATAAAAAAAATATATCAGGTGCTGAGGAGTCCCCTGGGGAAAAATTTATTGCACCACATATCAAGGCTGTGCAAGAAAATGTTCCTCTTACTATTTCTAATACCTTTCATGCATTGGAAATAGAAGAGGTGCCTAACAGTGATTCTGAACATACTTTACAAACAACAGTACAATCCATTGAGGAAGAGGAGAGAAAGGAAGGTGATAGCAGTGATAATATACTAAGTTCTGGAAATGAGGAAATGGATAAAAATAGTATCCCGTTGATTTCAGATCTCTGCTTAGAAGTACTCAAATAGGTATTTTTATACCCCAAGCATACTTCAAAGAATCTTTCCTCAGGTAGACAGCAAATGTTGGAGGTGTGATGGCGCAGAAAGAGGTATCTGGGAACATATTTTCTGGAAGTGTAATGAGGTGGCAAACTTTAAAGATTCCTTGCAAACTGCTGTGTCAGAGATGCTGGGTGAGCAAGTTGGAAAGACTAAGGAAATTCATTTTTGGAGCTATGATACAAACTCAGAATTGTCTAGACATAGTAAGGCCTTGCTGAGTCTAATTATTGTGGCTGTCAGAAAAGCAAATACTAGAAAATGGAAATCATAGTTTAAAACAACTGGAATTGGGATTTTTAGAAAAGGGTAGTAGCAAATTACATAGAAAAAATGGGAATTGTGGGATCAATACATGCAGAGGAGGAACGAGGTTTAAAAGAAGGCAGGATTTGAATGAGCTATGTAATAGTTGACTCATAATGACTGGATATGTTAAAAGTGATGTATAATGTTTATAGCTATAGTTGTGTCACATGGTTTAGAATGTATAATGTTTGCAGCTGAGATTATGCCGCTCACTATGGTTTATTGTTATTTACATGAATGTAACATGGCATATGTCATACATGATAATTTAATAAAGATGTTTCTTGGTTTACAAAAGAAATTGTACCCCGTTGTTAAGACAGTACATAAAAGGAAGCTGAGACAAGTGGATAAAAACATTTTGTTAAGAATGGAAAAGTTTAAATGTGAACAGCTTGATTAATGAACATTGCAGATTATAGATTTTACATTTTTATATATGGACAGGGACTGATATCTGTTTACTTAATGTAAGATTACTTACTGATTTACAAAAAAAAAAGAAAAACAGACTGAGGTTGTTTGGGTGGATAAACTTGTTTGGAGCTTTGCAACAGATGAATATTCTTAAATAGCTATTTTGTTTAAATCCAGTATTTCTTTGTTGGATATATTAAGTGCTATTCTAGGATGAATTCTTATTTGTAACATGCAGTCCTAGGTGGGGATTTTTAAACTCACTGCTGTTTATGTTCCTACCAGTAAAAAAAAAATCTAGGGAATATGTATTTCATGTATTGCAATATCTTTTAAGTGTTAATTGTCCCATTATTGCTGTCAGAGATTGGAACTGCCATATAACAGCCAATGTAAAGTGCATGAGATATTAAATTCTAACAATCTTGTTTAGGACCTTACACTGGGCCTCCTTACCATGGAGGTAGATGTGATTATTTTTCTTATAGAAATATTTTTTTCTTTAATTAATTCTTATTCATGTAAATATAACATATAATATGACATTGGATTTTGAGCTTCTTATCAATGTATCTACTTCAATAGTTGATAAAGGTATTAATAAGTTAAATGTGTAGGTGGAAAGAACAACAGAATGAAAAGATATGTTGCATCTGTTACGGGATCAAGTAGTCATTTTAATTGACTTTAGTGAAAGTGGGCACAATGGTGGACTCTTTATAAAGCAAAACATAAAACTGTATTTTTTTCTGTAGAAAAATTCTCAGTAAAAAAAAGAGTAAGTATTTCTCTGCTTGGAAGAATAATGAGATTTCCTTACATTTGGCAGACTTTGATGTTTATACAGAAAGTAAAATAGTTTTAGAAATACTTATAACTGCTAGAATAGATATTCTTTTATCAAAGTAACCAATATGTTATTCAAGGTTCTAAACAAGAAGCATGCATATTAATAGATAACTTTTCCTTCAATCATATTAGTCTAGCACTTTGATATAAACTGAGAGTGAATAAATACAAGACAAAAAAAAAAAACACAAGACATTGATATTGTCACTTACTTTATTTTTTCAGCCAGTTGCCTAATCAGACCAGTTTATTTAGTCTGCCGATGCACTGATTTAACTTTAGTTGAAGATGCAGCCAATGATGATGGCTCATTGCGAGTGATAAATGCATACTTGGTTCACAGGTGATAATTCAGTGACAAATTGCTACAATGATATTTGAACTCTTTCTTGTAATATTTGAAAGCCTCTGGATCACTAATTTAAAAAAAAAACTTTCCATGCAAAACCATTCTTTCCACCTTTGATTCTATTTTGGTTCAATTTTGAACCAACTCTAAAGAAGTCACTTTCTCATAAATTTGCCACGATCTTGCCACTGTTGAATAGCGTCATTCCATTTGAACCAACTTCCATTTATCGCTCATGAAAGGAAGACTGGAAACAACATGGGAAGCAATCAAGTGAAGCTGACCCAGCACTGCTTACTTAACAATGTATGAATTAAATAATTCACATAGGTGTTGCATTAAAAATGTTAATGACCAATCATTTTTCTGATTTAATCTGACACATTAATGGTGATTAATCACCATCCCTACTTAATACTAATGGTTTTAAGGTCACCACACAATCTGAAATAATAGTGGAGACTTCTGTTCAGACTTTTGTTTTCCCCAGTGACACTGTTATAACACAACAGAATGTCCCTCACATTTCTGCATAAGATTAAGATATTAGATGGTCATATACCTTTGTCAGAATTAGATTCTGCTTTGTGTGACCTTTCTTCTGATTCATCCCAAAGTATAGATGGCATTACCTACAGATTGTATAAAAATATGTCTGAGTGGCAGAAACTTATTTTTCTTAATGTATTAAATGAATGGTTAGACACAGGTATAAACAGTGAGTCTGTGTGTAATATTGTTACAAAATTTATATTTAAAAAAGGAGGCACAAAGAAGATATTCAAAATTGGAGGCCCACTGTGTTAACAGGCTGGAAAGTTTTCTGCAAAACACTGTAAGTTAGATTGTTCCATTTTCTTAAATAAATTTCACGCAGCTCTTTTTGGAGTTATGGGGACATTGAGTAGGGAAATGTTAGTAGTGCTACTTGAAATCATTGTTAGTATTACTAATACAAAGAAAGGCCTGTTTATTTGTGTGATATCCAAAAAGCCTTTGAAACGATTTCACATAAAAGCTTGTGGGATATACTGAAATCTGGTAGTAGTACTAAACATCTCCATGTTCTGTGCAGTATTTATGAGAATTTCTGGGTTAGGCCTTAAATAAATGGTCACCTTGATAAAAAATAAAAAATAAAATTTGTCAAGGTATTATGTTATTTAACTTGGTGATGAATGCTGTTGTACAGGAATGTTCAAGCTATTGTAATGATGCTTTATGGGAAATATTACCACTCCTTACTCTACCTCTGTTTTTTTTCTTATGCTGATGATTTTAATCTTGTACTTAACCTGGAATATTATAGTGATATCACGCTTCAGGAAGTTAAAATTATATTACAGAACGGGGACTTGTCCCTTAATATACAAAAGCGTGTTGGTTTTGGTTTTACATAATCTTTACATGAAATCCAGTTTTTGCATGATAAAATTACTTTTTTATGAATCACATTAGGTGGTGAAACAGGCATTTCTAACTCAGTGGGATTATATTTTTGTTGATATACAAAAGAATTTGGCTACCTGGCAGTGTTTCAAATTGTCATTTTCAAAACAATTTATGATTTGAATATGATTATACTAGGACAATTAGGTGATATATGGCACATTTTTTCTTTTCCAGAAAGGAAAGACAAGATACTTTTAGACATCTGTCTTCATTTTTTGGGGGGGTAATAGGTTAAGCTCTATTAAGAGAAATTTTATTTTTGGTAAAAAGAAGATGGTGGGCTAGGTCTAATAAGTCTTATTGTCTATTTAGCCTGAGTGCATTTATACTGGATACTTCTTACAGTTGGATATATAAAAGTTTACATCAGTCAGGAAAACTTCCCTTGATACCATAATGTGCCAGGAACAACCAAATCAAATCCCAGTGTACTGTGTCAATGGCTTTGTTGAAATGCTGAAACAGTGTCATTATTGCAGCTGAGTTTAGTTTACATCATTGCTGAACATTGGTGGTGCTGCGGTAGCATTGTTGCCTCACAGTAAGACGCTGTCCGGTTCGATTCTTAGCTAGAGCGTCTTCTGCATGGAGATGTGCATGAATGGGTGTACCTTCGTTGAAGGTTGTGCATCAGGGCTGGTAACTCTGCATGTAAAAATCAACTACCAATCATTAGCGGACCAGAGTTCCGCTGTGGCAACCCCTAATCGGGAAAAGTCGAAAGACCCAACAACAATAATAGTTATTTTTAAGGCTGCCATCCCATGTCTATTTGGTGTGAAACCTTTCAGGTTTCAGGTATCAGTAGGGGAGTTATTTTCTCTAATCTGTCAGGGCCTTGGACAGTATTTGGTTTCCAAAGGTATCAACAAAATGGGACATACAGTAGGACATGACATGCCTTCTCACTGACATGATGTCATTGGTACTTGACCATAATTACATCTTCTTCGAGGGAGAGTATTTCAAGCAGACCAAAGGCGTAGCTATGGGAGCAGCGTGTGCTCCCATATATGCTAATTTGGTTATGCTAGAATGGGAAGAGAGGACTATATTTGGTAGTCATTTTATGAAACATATCAAGCATTACATTAGATACCTAGATGACATCTATATGATCTGGGATGGTGGTGAGCATTTGTTGACACAATTTTTAGAGTTCATTAATAGTAGCAGTGAATTCTTAAAATTTGCGTTTTCCAGAAGTTTGGAAGGTTTGGCCCATCTTGACACTATTGTGTCCAGAGATGGCAACCAGTTTAAATCGAAAATTTTTAGGAAGAGCACATTTTCGAACAACTATCTGGAATTTTCCAGCTACCATCCGAGGAAACAATTTATTAATATTTACAAAGGTCAACTTATTAGAGCAGTTAGGATGACATCAGGATATGAGGACATGTTGGATAAGGTCAAATTTATCACTTCCTTATTTAAGGACAGAGGATATGATGTGAGAGTCATGGCTAATGTTAGTAAATATGTAGTGAGTAAATGGGGAAACCAATACAAGCCACTATTGGGTGAAAATATAACCCTAGTTCAGTAATAGACACAGACACATTGGCTGTTAAGAATGCTGAGCCCAATAATTTTGATAGAACTTGTATTTTGGAATTTGGAGTACATACCGGTAAGGTGAAGAAAATTTTGATGGACAATTGCCATATAATATTTGTTGATCGAGATATAGCACCCATATTAGGGGATTGTCCCAGATTTGTTTATAAGGTAGGTATTAATATAAAATCAATTTTGGAGAAGGGCATAACTACTAAGAAGACCACATCTACTAATACTGCCAAATGTGGGGCATGTAAACAATGTCACACTATATTTCAGGGAGATAGTGTGCTATTGGACAATTACAAACACACTAGTATTCATTTTTGTGGGGGTAACTGTCTTACTAAAATGGTGGTATATATTGCTATTTGCAGGACTTGTTCAGGGTTCTATATAGGTAAGACCCAAAGGAGTTTGAACAAACATATTTATTCCCATGTGTATAGTATTAGAAGAAAGGATGAAAAAAATGCATTGTACAGACATATTAAGCAGTATGGAGAAAATCATTATTTTAATTTTGGTATAGTTGATCTGGTGCAAGTCAATAATAGAGGTGGTGATTTTAACAGTTTGCTACTATATAAAGAATTATGGTGGCAAATTTACATGGATGCCTCAGTTACACCTGGCTTGAATGACACTATATCTATCAAACCTTATTTGGCTTTAAAATGAACAGTATTATTTTGTATGTTCAAATTGCTTCACATTTGTGTTGGCTATCTATTTATTCATTTATTCATACACTTGCTTCACTTATGTTATGGTATTTTTAAATAAGCATTTTTAAATAAGCATATTTATTGCGCACAACAGTTTTTTATTTATAAGAGTAGTACACATTGTAATATGTGTGTATTTCTTTAAAAATTTCAAATTAAATTGGCGCCAAAAATGTTATTTAAGCAATTGTTTAACTTATCATGGTGTTCTGATGAAGCTTGTTGTTAACAAGTGAAAGCACTTAACCAGCCTTGGCGTTTTTGGTCACAATAAATTCTTATTATATTTAAATTGCGAACTGGTTTATGTGACAGAAGGTGTTTTGGACTGTGATAGTTTTGTTTAGAGTTGAATTCCCAAAGACACGGAGGCGAAATACGGCGAACAGTGCTGACTGTGCTTTTGTTCTTGACTTTTGGACTTCCTGGTTGCTGCACTGTCCGCTGAGATAGCGTTTTTTATGGATGGTATAATAATTGCTATTCTAGTTCAGAGTGGGAGTATCCTGGCATCTTTGCTAGATTGGAATACATTTAACAGGGCTGAGCTTAGCTCTTTATTTAAGGCCTTGTATAGTTCCACTGTGAGCCTGTCCATCCCAGGAGCTTTCCCTTATTTTAACTGATTAATAGCCTGTTGAAATTTGTCTTCAGTCAGCAATGTGCTTAGTTCATCCAGTTTTACCAGTGGAATAATAACCAGGCAATGCATTTAAGAAAGTGACTAATATGGCAGTTATCACATGAGCTATCCTTCTGATACAGCCGTTGGTAAAACTCTTCCATGGTATCATTGATGGCTTATGCAGAGTGCACCACAACCCCTTGGACATTAATAAAGTTGATAATAGTCTGAATCTGTTTGAACTCACTGAGACTATGGGCAAGCCATGGGGACCTTATCTGTCCTACCCAGTAGGAGAGTTGGATCCACTCTCAGATTTGTTTTTGTATGACAAATCTAATGACTCTGGCCGTCCTTTTCAATCTGTATATCTCCATGTGTAAAATCTTATCTTTTCAGTGAGAGCTTTCATATTTCTTTGTGGTAATAGTTAGTTGGCCTTGGTAGGAGGAAAGAGTGTCATACGAGTCTTATGTGTTCATTTGACTTAGATGTTTGGGTTCCGTTAAATTATATTTAAAAGAATATTGTGCTGCTAGAATATGTAGTCCTACTATGTTCACAATATGTATTTAGCCATGCCTCCGTATTATTTGTTAAAAAGTTGCTCTTTAACAGCAGTTATTTGAATCTGCATTTGATGGAGGGTCTGAGAACATGGGGACATTTGAAGCTCATGTGAACCATACTGTGATCAGATGGTACATTGCGGCAAATTTCATTCTGTGTTAACTCCTCCAGCAGGTGATGGTTAACTAGAAATATGTCAAGCCTGCTTGCAATTTCTGCCCAAGGAGCAATGTAAATAAATGCCCTGTCTTGAGAATGCTTGGCCATCCACACATCAATGAAGTGAAATTCTCTTATCCATGTCCATATTGCATCTCTATGCTTTAATAGTCTATGTCTAGCAGTGGGAATTTTATTACGATCATTGCCTAACAGCATGTTAAAATCCACTCTGAGAAATGGTGGTATGCTACAGAACCAAATTCACATAAAGCATTATAAAATGAGGTAAAATGATTAAGAACGTCCTCGTTGGGATAATATAAACTGGTCACTGAATGCAAAAGTCAGTGCAGGTACAGCCAAGTGCAAAGGCAAAATGATGAATCCAAACAACAGCAGCCAGCACGTCAAATCAGCAAAACCATTTATTTAATATTATTTCATTAAGTAACAGACTGGTTTTGGCAGCTCCATACCTTCATCAGTGTTAAAGTTCCAAACAACAATGCCACATTAAAATATACAAGTTAGAAAATCACCACCCATTCAAAGAGACAGCATCACTTCATTGACCCCTGGTGAAAATAAACCCCCAGTCTCACTATCCAGGAATATTCCTTATCATTCAGGATAGCATGTCAACCTAACGTTTTACATGAATAGTCAATAGTGAAATTAAACACAGCAGAAGGATGTTTCTGGGCATGTTTATATAATGCGTTAGACAAGTGTCCATTTCTAATGTCACTCGTGGTCAAAAATCTAAGTTTTGAGTTGTCTGGACATCTGTCCTACATAAAAAGCTGAACAAGTGAAGTCGCTAAATAAAGTATCCAGTCAGAGCAACAAGTATGAAAACAAAGGATATCAAAAACTTTGGGGGTATTCCTAGATGTAAATTGTTTTGTTTTTAAAACATACTTACATGCAGAACAATGCCCACATGTTTGGCCACCCACCACAGGGATGCAATCTATTGTTCTCTGTGTGTCCATTTTGTGTCTACACTTTTCTAATAATGATTAAAGTAATTACCAATAGTTTTTTTCTATTCTGTAAGAAAATAAACAATGTGCAGGAACTAATTCAGATATTTTGTTATCTGCCATAAGGATATCCCAGTGTTTGTGGATGAGACGTTTGAAAAACCCTACATTACCACCATAATTAGATACCAGTCTGAATATATACTCATAATATTTTTTAGGAGTCCATAGATATAAATGGCGTAGATATCTGAATGATTGCTGGCTTGTTTGGATGTCTGATTTAATTTATTTGGATGAGTTCATAGAATATTTTAATGAAAATAAATGTGGTATATAATTTAGTGTTCGATATGATCTGTCACATATCACTTTTCTGGATGTTGCCATCTCGAAAAATAATGATGGCACTTTACACACTACTGTGTATAGGAAAAACCAGGAGTTTAACTCATTTTTGTATACCACTAGCTGCCATCCACTCCACATTGTCTGTAATATCCCCAAATCACAGTTTTTAGGAGTTCATAGAATATGTTCTTCAGATGTTGAATGTAAGACACAGGAACTTGATCTGGTTAGAAGATTTTGTGATGGGGTATAATTATAAGGATGTTATGACCACTCAAGACTCTGTCCAAGAATTTAATAGAACAGAGTTGTTGCAGTATAAACATTTAAAATTTAGGGATGATGTTTTCAGGCTGATGACTAATTATGGTACTAATGTAGAGTTTTTCAAGTGTGTCATCCACAAAGACTGGGACATCCTTGTGGCAGATAACAAAATATCTGAGTTAGTTCCTGCACATTGTTTATTTTCTTACAGAAGAGGAAAAAATATTGGTAATTACAGCGGTAGCATTGTTACCTCACAGCAAGAGGTTCTCCTGTTCGATTCATGGCTGGAGTGCCTTCTGTGTGGAGTCTGCATGTCCTCCCCGTGGCCGAGTGGCCTTCGAAAGACATGCATGAATGGGTGTGCCTTCGCTGAATGTTGGGCGTCGGGCTGGGAACTCAGTACCATAGAAATTGACTGCCAATCATTAGCAGACCGGAGTTCCACTGTGGCGACCCCTAACCGGGAAAAGCCAAAAAGACAAACAACAACTTTAATCATTATAAGAAAAGTGTAGACACAAAATGGACACACAGAGAACAATAGATTGCATCCCTGTGGTTGGTTGCCAACCATATTGGCATTGTTCTGCATGTAAGTATGTTTTAAAAACAAAACAATTGACATCTAGGAATTCCCCAAAGATTTTGATACCCTTTGTTTTGGTACTTGTTGCTCTGACTGGATACTTTATTTAGCTACTTGCACATGTTCAGCTTTTTGTGTAGGACAGATGTCCTGAATAATAAGGAGTGAGACTGGGGGCTTTATTTTCACCAGGGTGAATGAAGTGATGCTGTCTCTTTAAATGGGTGGTGATTTTCTAATGGTTTTCTAACACTTGTATATTTTAATGTGGCATTGTTGTTTGGAACTTTAACACTGATGAAGGCATGGAGCTGCTGAAACTTGTCTGTTTTACTGATTTGAAGTGCTGGTACTGTTGCTTGGATTCACCATATAAATTGCCCAGCAGTGTGAATCCTGATAGTCTATTCTCTTACTAGAGTCCATTTGCCTGCTTTATCCAAGAATACCTCATTTTCCCCAACCTAGTGTTTGATTCAACAGAATAAGGACACCCCTAGAAGCTGTGTTATGTAAAGTTCCTACATACCATTCTTTCCACTCCATAAAAAGTGTGTCTGCAATGGAGTGACTTAATTTGGTTTCCTGAAAGACTGCAATATAAAACTTGTTTGTATTAATCTCATCATCAGTACATACTGCTTTGACCCTAATATTCAGCCATTTTACATTCCAGGAGACTAACTCCATCTGCAGCCCACTACCAGCAACATTCATTTCCTGAGTTAAAACCCATTTGAGTGTTTGAGGGCAGAAGGAAAATGGTGGCCAGCAAATCACCAGAAACATCTGCAGGGAACTTCTCCCATTCCTCTAACAGACTAGGAATAATCTAGTGGCATTAGAAATATTTGGGGGAAAGGAGACGCAATCAAAACAAACAGTCTGCTAAATCAAGGGAAAAACTACACCAAATTGATGGAATTTGGCAGGTGGTTAAGTCTAATGGCTATTGATATGTGAATATGAGAGGGAAGAACAAACAATAATAGTGCACTGAGCCATTCTGACCATCCCTCTAACTAAATGATTGTAAGGGTGTGGGGGTGGCATGACTGACCCAAAACTAGTTATGCCTGATCCTTTACCACTATATAGAATATTAAGAAAAACACATATTAAGAAAAATAGTTACAAACTGCCTAAGTGACAATAATAATAATTGATAACTATTAAATATTAATAAATAATAATTAGTGAGAGGAAGTTGTGATAGAGAGAAAAGAACAATTAACACATGCCTTCCATCGCTAGATAAGTGTCACAATATTGTAGCCAGACTAACTGACTTAGAACATGAATATCCAAGCAGCACAGATGGCTTATTGATTAAAATGGTAAAAGTTACGTAATGTTATTGGTCCAATCTGCCATGAAATTATGTTAGCCTGGAACCCCCATGTGAGTTGATAGTCCTGGAGAGAGCTATCAGCTTGCAAGCAGTCATAGGCAAGGGGGGGTCATATTATTTCTGAGTGAACTTAGTAAATTCTGCATCTATTTGCTGAGGGTAAAACTCCACATAGTATACCCCACTGGTTTGAAAACATTTATGGTGGAGGTTGGTCAGAGGTGACGGAGACAACTACCTGTACTAGGGCTGCTCACTCTTGTTTTTCTCAATCAATTCTATCTCTCTCTTTGAAACAAGATTGGCAAGAGGTAAGTATTTGTTTTGTTGGGTATCTGAAAAGTCAGATTGCTGGTTTTGAGAGCAAAACAGTGCCCCCATAGTACCAAGGTATCCTTGCCGCAATTGATTGCTTTTGGTTTTCGTCTTCCCCAGAGGTTTCCAGGTTTGCTGACATGATCAAATTCATTTTCTCTTGACATTTGAGCTTTTGTTGGCTTGGTGTGCTAGCAGTTCATAGGTTCATAGGCTCATAGGTTCATAGGTTGGTACTAGGCTATCAGCCCTAGGGCCTATACAAGCCTAGCCATAACAATTCCCTGGCTATTTCTTCCCACACTATTTACTTCCCTGGACCCCTGTCTAGCAGGGTGACTGACGTGATCCCCGGGGTGAATTTCCTTTCTCCCATCCAATCGTCAAGGTTCCTTTTAAAGAGGGCCAAAGAGGCACTCTGCTTGACATGTATGGGCAATCTATTCCAGAGTTAATAAGATGTATTCATTCTGGCAAGGTAAACATCCACTTATAGATGGTTAACCATGAGCATTTATCCTCCCCTTTGCACCTGACAGTGTGTCATGAAACAGAGTTGTACCATATAGCCCATGTCTTTGAATTGTTTCAATGTGGGAAACAAGGCCTTTCTTTTATTGTAGCGTGCCATGCTGTAATCTGGAGAAAATCTGACCGGAGACCCATAAAAGACACAATTGGGACCAAGGTCACTCGATAATCTTAGTACTTGGTACTTAGATCTTGGATTATTATTGGATATTTATTGGCATTTTCTTCTCCCTCCGGTGTTGGTCGGTGTGCTTGGTTTTATTTTCCAACACTTGCTTCTGCTTTTTTGGCTTAGTACCTCTTCCCTATTTTGGAAACTCAGGAAGTTCATTGTAAAAAGTGGCAACAGGTTGGATATAGTTTTTGTGGTAATGCAGTGGGCCCTTTCTGTTTCAGGTGGGTGTTCGTGAATGAGGAAACCAGTTAATTCCTTTTTTAATGCAACAGACTGGATTATCTCCATCTGTGCAATCAGCTAATCTGATGATTCTCAGATTGTTATAATGAAGTAATTTCTGAGGTCATCCACTTTTAGTTCTAGTTTCCCCTGCCATGCACTGATCTCTTGCAAATGCAGGGTGTGATGGTTTAATGCTGCTTGTTATCCCATTAATTCTTGATGATGCCTTTCTAAGTTGTACAGTGGTTGCCTCAGTTTTTGCCTCCTTTCCATTTGCTTTGAGCTGCTTTAGGCCCATTTTGACATCTTAAAGCAGGATGTAGGTATCTATGTAATTTGTGCTTTTCAGAACTGAGTTTCCCTCCATCAGTTAATATCTCTTCTTTTAAACTGGTGGCCATGCATATAATTTGGATTGCTGGTGTAACAAAAAGCAAATTAGAAGTTGTCAAGAGCATTATTGACCAGAGAGGATTGTAAGATGTCCTCATGGCCTCTTTTTTTGAAAAAAAGGGTGGAAACAGTTATAGTTGAAATGAAGATTTAAAACTCCAAGCAAAGTGGCTTGCTGAAATTACATCCACATTCATGCACATTCCCAAGTTAGTAATTTGATAGTTGACTTTTGTGGGGTGCTTCTTGCACATGTGTTTTTATGAACTGTACCAGTACATTATTTTGCTATAAAACTGCATGCAGGAGTAAGCTAAGAGTGTCAACAAGTTAATATAAGACAGTAACACTCAGTCATACAAGATCTCCTTTAACATTCTGTGCTGCATTTCATTACGTTTGACAGTATTTACATTTCTGTATTATGTTTTGTTTTGATTTGTGTCCACATCATAGATGAAATAGCCTGTTGTAGTTCAGCTCACCTATATAGTAAACAAAAATAAGTAAATAAATACATCTGTTAAATCATAAATGAATAAATGTGATTTACCTATCCTGTATACTTTTTTGAAAATTTCAGCACTGAATTTAATAACCAGGAGTTATTGTCTGTATAGCCAGAACTGAAGTCAGGTTTGTGTACTAAAACCTACAAATATTCCATTGTTTAGCAGTATGTGGCACAGTGGCATAGAACATGAGCTATTTCTGGGCTAGTATTTTATTTTATTTTATTTTATTTTACATTTGTTGACCGGGCTAGTCCAGCTGGATAATTTCCATTTTTAGTGGAGGCCCGGGGAGAAAAGCTCCACAGATTAAAACAAGGTTATAGAAATTGAACATTTACAAATAAGTTCCTGTGACATAGACATTGAGTTACCATGCATACGTAATAGTCTAGATCAAGAAATAGAAAACATATAGTGCTATCTACGTATTGAGAAAGGCATTCATTCTTTTTAAAACTACACTCCCTTCAGGTCATTTCATACATATTAGTGTATATGAAATTTTTTTTTTTTTTTTTTTTTTTTTTTTTTTTTTGAGAACAGTAGAAACTGTACAGTCATTAGGTCGTTTGTGATCACAGAGAAAGATTGCAGTTTTGAAATAAGGAAGTATGATAGTAGAAGGTAGAAGGTTGATTAGTCTGGATTGGTACAAGAGCAGAGCCAGAAGTTGTTAAGATGTACAAGAAGTTGTTTTTTAAAAAGATCAAAGGAGCCTATAGAGGTAATGTGTGAGGGGAGGTTATTCCATATTTTGCCTACTGAGTTGGAAAAAAGGCAGTTACCTGCAGAATTAGTAATTCGAGTTGTGTTGACTTGAAGCTTTTCAGCAGAGCGTAGTTGTTTCAAGTTATTATAGGGGATCAAGAGGTTACTAAGAGCAGGTGTTTTAGATGGTTGATATAGAATGTTATGTGTTATTAAGAGTTGTTGATATATAATCTTGTTAGGAAGTTCCAACCAGTGTAAGTGTTTTAAGTTTAGACAGTGGTGAGTTCTATACTGGGATGCTGTGGCAAAGCGAGCTATATTGTGGTAGGATGTAGTAAGTTTCTTCAGGTTGCTTTTGGAGAGATTAGTGTAAATAGAGGAGGCATACAGTAGGGTAGAGATAAGATGTGATTGTGCTAAGGTGGTCCGTGCTTCTGGTGTAAGGTAGGGTTTGATTCTGTACAGTGAACCAATTTTTTTATTAACTGCTTTTATAGTGTTATTGATGTGGTAATCATAGCTAAGATTATTGTCAATAGTAACACCAAGCAGTTTAGTTGTAGAGTCTGGGGAGATGAGGGAATTATCACTTGCAGTAATAGAGAAGTTTAGTTGAGAAGATTTGTGGGTAGGTGAGAAAAGTAGTAGTTTTGTTTTCTTGGGATTGAGGAGAAGACATCTTTTTGAGAACCAGTGTTCGACGGTAGAAAAGGTAGATTGTGTGAGTGACTGGAGTTCAGATTGAGTGGAAGCTGTGCAAATAATGGTAGAATCATCTGCATATTGTATACATGTAGTGTTTTGGATAGATGATTGGAGGTCATTAATAAAGATAGAGAATAAGAGTGGGCCTAGTATGGATCCTTGTGGTACTCCTAAAGAGATAGGTAGTAAAGTAGATAGAGAAGTTTTCCAGAGTACTGCTTATTGTCGGTTTTCAAGATAAGATGAGAACCAGGTTAAGGAAGAGGAATCCAAAGCAAGGGATTTTAATATGTGTAGAAGAAGTGTATGGTTGACCATGTCGAAGGCTTTTGACAGGTCTAGGAAAAGAGAAGAGGTTAGTTTGTTGTTGTTACGATTACAGTTGATGGTGTTGGTAAAAGAAAGTAGAGCAGTGGTAGTACTATGTGAAGGTCTAAATCCATGTTGAGTGTTTGCTAGTAGGTTGTTATGAAGGAGATGGTTAAGTAGTTGTTTGTGTATACATTTTTCCATGATTTTAGCTAGTGGAGATAATAGCGCTATAGGACGAAAGTTGGAAAGGTCAGTGGATTTGCCTCCTTTGTGTAGGGGTATGATATGTGATATCTTCCAGATTGCTGGAAAAGTACTTTCTTTTATGGATCTGTTTATGAGGATGGAAACAGGGTAGGCGATAACTTTGGCTGCTACTTGAAGAAATTCAGCAGGAAGGTTATCTGCTGAGGGGGTAGTGGGTTTAAGTTTTTGTAAAAGAGATTGTATGTAGGAGGTAGGTATGGGTTGAAGTTGCAGGGGAGGAAGGCAGTTGTCGATGTTATTTAAGAGCAGTTGGGAAGAATCAGGGGATAAGTGGTTAGCTAGATTTTGTATGGAAGTAGTAAAGAAGGTATTGAAGTTATTGGCTATTAAAGAGGGGTTATCAGGGTCTAAGTTTTGTGGGTTTGGTGTAACTACTTTGCCTGGGGTAAGTAGATTATTGATAGTAGACCAGAACTTTTTTGGTTCTTTTTTGGTTGATTGCTGAAGTTCAAAGTAATAATTCCTTTTATCTGAAAACATTCTACACGGTCATGTGCATAATAAAATGGATAGTAAAATGCTGTACACATAAACTGGAATACCCACATAGTCACAGGACCAGACGCATACATGAATATATGTACAAAGTTATACACACACACACACACACACACACACACACACACACACACACACACACGCACACACACACACACACACACACACGCACACACACACACACACACACACACACATACACACACACACACACACACACACACTCACACATACCTCTCAACTGTACAGATTTTTGCAGAATGTCCAGATTTTTACCTCATATTTTTGATCTGTTCCTCACATTTATTCATCTTATAGTGTTTGCTCCATGCATTCTTTTCATCCCCAGTTTGAACAGCATACTTATGCTCAAATATCCTTCTATATAACTCACGAGTAGTTCTTCCCACATAAAAGGATTTACATTCTACACAAAAACTCAAGTACACTATATTTTTAGACTTACAACTGAATAACCCTGGAATCTTAATTATTTTTCCTCCTATCTCTACGTCATCAGTGTCTTTGTAAATATATTTACACTTATTGCAATTCAGACACTTACACATTCCACAAGGATATATGAGCATAAGTATGCTGTTCAGACTGGGGATGAAAAGAATGCATGGAGCAAACACTGTAAGATGAATAAATGTAAGGTTGAGTTTATATTTATAGTTTTGGAAGCACTTTCTCACAGTCTTAATATAGTAAATATTGAGGAAGAGCTAGGCTGGCTAGAATACTGATGGCAAGCCAGGCTTAATGCATGTTTTCCACCAGGTTTCAATAACAGAGAGGAATTCGTAATGTATTTAAAAAGGAAGAAGCTTAAACACTAATTTATTGATACAAATGTTTATGTATGAAGTGCATATGTTTTTATAAAAAAAAACTTAAAAAACAAGTTTTTATAATAGTCATGTGACATTGTGGATCATGTGATTTTTTTTTTGTATGTAAAGTGTTGGGTGTGCCCAGAAATAATCAGTCTGAAGTAGTCTCAGAGTTAATAGAAGTGAGCCGAAAGCGCTAACTGGAAATATCTGTTTGTTTTATTGTTCTACAATAACTTAGTTGTTGTTCATCTGGAGTCTGACAATTTCTTTTGGATTTTTGGGTTTTTGTTTGTGCTGCTGTGGAAGTGATATAGAAAAAGCAGAAAGTACTTATGTGAAAGTATTATGGGTAGATGGTCCATGGGTAAGTCAAAGGGAAGGAAGAATGCTAACTGCTCAGCAAAAAATGAATAGGTTTAATGATATAGCAGAAAGACAATGTTTTACATGGAGATTAGTTTTGAATAAATTGGAAGACAGAGCAGCTATGTTGTATAAGTCTAAACAAGAGAGATTATGTGTGAAATAGTATATTAAACAAATTATGGAAGCTAATTTTCTAATTTTCCAAGGGTTATTTATGCATGGGAAAAAAATTTCCAAGAGAATGTAGCATAGCAAGATTAGGTCAAATTAATGTGGGCAAAATAATATATGGGTTTTGCCAGAGTTGTGATAAAACATAGTAGATAGCATTGCCAGTATTTGTATGGTAATAATTTTAAATATTTCAGATGGTAGGACTAGAGAATTACTGTTTAATAAACATTGAATGGAAATGAAATTGTGAATAAAATAATGTTTTGATTGTGGGGTGACACTTTTCTAATTTCAAAGCTATTATTTTATAGTCTAACAGTACACATTTGTGATTTTATGTTAAAAATATGTAAATATGTAAATATAAGAACATGTGAATATGTAAATATTAAATACTATATTAAATATGTAAATATTTTTTCATTAATATTTTTTATTTGTTTTCCAATTTTATCACAATTTTGAGAAAAAAATAATGAATGGTACAACAATGAAATCATGAGAACATATTTACAACCAGATAATAGAAATAAAAATGGGTCTATATTATATCAGCGAATGTTTAGGTTGTCAAGCACCTAAATATCGACCCCTAAACGTCTAAAGCTACAAAGCAAGAATGGCCAATCAAGTGGATTTTTTTACAGGGAAAAAATTTGCTTGGCCATCATTGGGAGCTTGCCCTTTTCCCTGATGTAGAGTGATCTTGGAGTTGGTATATTTAGTTGGGGATGTGGGTGTGTGGGGGCAACCCCCCCCCCACACTTGATTAGGGCTTGAAAGTATGTTTTGTTTTCCACTGGCCAAGCAAATTTTTACCCTATAAAAAATTTGTGTAATTGGCTGTTTGTGGTTTGTAGCTTTCGATGTTTAGTGGTCGGTGTTTAGGTGTTCAACAACCTAAACATCCATTGATCTAATATAGAACCATAGAAACTAACAATAACTTAATATTATTATTATAACATTAGAACATAACTATTTGCAAAGTGTCTAATCAGTTTAAGTGAATAGTCATTTCTAAAATGTAATCACATCTTTCAGTTAGGAATATTGTCCATTTTCTCTAAATTCCATTACAGTCAGCCAAGTATTAAAGTATGATGTTACTCTGTTGGTTCTGTGTTGATGCCCATTTGACCAAAAGGCAATGTACATTTTTTAAATTCCTCGAATGAAGGAGAAGATTTCTTTTTTCCAGTTTGTGGTAATTATTTTCCTGGCAATTGTTAGCAAAGTCCAAAATAGTGATAGTTTTTTATTTGACACACATTTTGGTGTAAGGGAGTTAAACAATAATATTGATTTTGTTGCATTGAAATTATCATTGAATGTTGTTTGAAGAAAATAATTTACATTACTCCAATAGGTTTTTAATTTAATACAATCATAAAAAATGTTCCCAGTTTGCTATTAGGTTTTTTTCACACCCACAACAAATATTTTCACTAGCAAACATTAAGGCTATCTTATGAGGGATGATAAAACTTCTATGTAAAAATATCCACGAATGCAACTTCCAGTGAAATGATAATATAATGTGTTTTGAAGATATTAGAATAGATTTCTTTCTCATTTTCTTCTGGGGATGTCCATTCACCATTGTGAAATAATTCCAATAAGCATTTTTGTGATATTTCCTTTCTTTTTTGAAAATGTCATATATGTTAGACAAGTATCCATTCCCTTGATAAGGTTGATTTGCTATGAATATAAAATATTCAATTAGTTTACGTATGTCTTGCCTGACTGAAATTTACATTACTTATATTTTATTTAATGCAAATAGTCTCAGTATTTGTAAAGTTAGCTACATCTCTTTACCTTTGGTATATTTATTCATAAGATAGGTAATGGATGGGACCTTAACCATTTCTATTAGTTGATGCCAGAACTGTAGTTTTCCTTGTTTTAATATTTACATCTTATTTATTTGTGTAATTTCTAAGTTATTGGAAGTATAAACTATTGGAAAAATTAAAAATATCCAAGATTTAATAGCAGGGTTACTGTTTACAAACTTTTAAAATAAGGATAGTGCGTGATTTATAAAATGTGATGGAGCTTGAAAGTTTTTATTTTCTAATATATATATTTTCAATGACCAGTAGAAGATCTTTGGTAAGAAGATTAAATGATCATGTATATGATTGTGCTTGATGTCTAAGCATATCTCTTCATGAAGAAATTTCCATATAGAGGAGTATGATGGATTCAACCATAGTGTATTGTTTTTAATAATAACAGATAAGGCATAAGTCTCAACGTCTGGAATATTTATTTCCCCTTTTTACCAGTTTGGTAACTGATTATTTAGTGCTATTCAAGGTTTATTTGAGTGCCATATACATTTTAATATCAATTTATTATATTTTTTAATTATATGCTTGAGTGGTGGTAGTGGGAAAACTTGAATAAGATATAATATTTTGAGAAATACAACTGATTTAGCCAGATATAATCTATCTTCCATTGTATATAATTATTTGTTCCAATTTATCATTGCTTCTATTTTATCTATTATATAATTGTAATTAGTTAGAATTATGTCATCTATGTCTTCTGTTAAGTGAATCTCTAAGTAATAAAGTTTACCCTCTTTAACAGAGTATTTTGAGAATTTTTTATCTAATTTTTTATTTTTCTTGGAACTCAGAGACAATATCTTAGTTTTATTTTCATTAAATAACAGTCCAGAAACCTACTGAAATTTATTCATGGAACCAAATAATGCCTGTAAGGAATGATTTGTATCTGAAAAAGTCAGCAGAATGTCACCTGCAAACAATTGAAGCTTCAGATTTAATGTTTTGAAAATTTCTATGTCATTAATGTTGTCTTGTAGTCTGATGTTATTTGCAAATGGCACTATCAGTAAAGCAAATAGTAAAGGTGACAACGGACAACACTGCTTAGTTCCTTTCTTTATTGTAATTGGACCTGACCTGTAGGAACCTAATTTGACATATGCTAAAGAGCTTTCCTACAAGGACATAATTAATTGTATAAATGCATTAGGAAATTTGTATTCTTCTACTACTATATGTAAATATCTCCAATTAACAGTGTTGAAAGCACTGTTGATGTCCAGGGAGACTAGAGTTATGTCTATATTTCTATGTTTATCAAGATCTATTAAAGTTATGATCCTTTTGATATTATCATATTTGTTTCTTTCTTTAATAAAGCCTGTTTGGTCTTCATGTACTAGTAATGGAAGAAAATGTTTGAGTCTATTTGCACATATTGCCATAAACATCTTATAATCTAAGTTTAATAGGGATGTATGCCTATATTTTCCTTCCTTGCTGGGTTTTATTATTGAGGAAATTAACGACTATCTCCAGGATGGAGGTATTAATAACTTTTCTTTGGATATGCTGTATACGTTTAATAGTATAGACAATGTCTGACCTGGTAATAATCTATACATTTCAGGTAGAATGTTATCTGGACCTGGTGCTTTGTTTACTTTTAGTTTAGTGGTATGGGATTTTAATTCTGTCATAGTTATTGGTTTATTAATAATGTCTATATGCTGCCAGGATTACCTATTAAAAATGTTTTTGTTTAGAAAGAATTTTATTTCATTTGCTGGGAAAGTAGTTAGATTTGATGAAGTAAGATTATTATAGTGAAGTCTAAATGTTTCTAATATGCTATTAAGGTAAGTTACATTCTTTTTTGTATAAGTGTTGTATAGTTCTTTTATATGTCTAGATTTATTTATTTTTGTTCTATTTGGTAGTTGTCTTTGATTTGCAGGATTCATGGAATATGAGTTTAATTTATTTTTTTCAAAGTTTATCATAGTTTTGTGATGCATTATTTCATTATATTTACTATTAATTTCCGTTAATTCTGAAATTAGATTTGTCTTGCCTTTTTGAATTTCTAATTTAAGTTTGTCAAGCTTAGTTTGTAGTTCAAGCATGTCTTTATTCCATAAGTTTTTCTTGTTAATGAGCCACGCTATTGTTTTACCATAAATATAAGATTTTAATGAGTCCCATATATATATATATATGTATATATATATATATATATATATATATATATATATATTTATATATATATATATATATATATATATATATATATATATATGTATATATATATATATATATATGATATATCTTCTGTGATATTTATTCCAGAGAGGTCTTTATTTCATTTAAATAGAATTCTTTAAATTCTTTTACATTTGTTAAGTATGAGGGTATTCTAATAATTGGTAGTGAGCTATATGATTCAGATTCTATTTCAAAGACTATTGCATTATGGTCTGATAATGGGCATGCTATAAACTTAACCCTACTTAATTTTGTTGTTAAATCATTTGAGATATAGACTCTGTCAATACGAGAATGAGATTTATGTCTATGACAGTAACAAGTGTAAAATAATGAGTTCTGATCAGCAAAATGGTTTACATATTTAATTATTACTGTATCAATAAATTTCAATAGGGCCCTTGAAGTGGGAGATGTCTTTCTTTTACATGCTGAGTTAGAGTCATTTTAATTTATAATACAATTAAAGTCTCCTGCCATTATGAGACTTCCCTTAGCATGATGTATAATATCTTCAAAGTGAGTGTTAACAGTTTTAATCCCAACCCCTGGTATCCAGTATAAATTGACTAAAGTGTAAATCTTTCTATTAATTTCTAGGGTTATTAAACAGAACATTCCTGAGGAATCATGATATGTTAAAATTATTTTGGGAGTGATGGTTGAATTTCTAGCTAGAATAAGTACTCCTCTTTTCTTAAGTTTAAATTGTGAACTTGCCAGTATTGTATAATTATTGAAGTTTAATGTATTTAAAACTAAATCTATCAGATGAGTTTCTTGAAAAAATACTAACTGTGACTTATGTAAGTTCAAATACTTAAATAAACTTCTCCTTTTGATATTATTATTTAAACCATTAACATTTATAGACAGGCATTTCATATTAAGGTTAAGCATGTCAAATTACTTGATATTGCAAAGGTAAAATGTGCAATGGCATTTGATTTATAGAAAAATCTTGTTAATCTTTCACTTGTATGTAAGATGCATTCATTTCTGTTAGTCATCCAAAAAACAAATTCAAACATATTTATAAACCTATAACATTGAATAACACAACCATTTATCATCTCAATGAGGTTTAAGACCTCTTGTCTGAGTGAAAAAGTATCGCAGACAATCCCTCTACCTATATTGTCTATGTACAGAGTGAGTCTCTCTAATTAAATTATTTGTATATATAAATAATTATTACTTGGTAAATTAGATATTTCAGCTTTTAAAGTTAGATGAATGATAATTTATTTCTATGTCATAACTTATGTGTAAGTAAACTCAGCAGTATTGTATGGTAGTTCTAGTTTAAGCTTAATTTATTTGATAATATGATATTGTTAGGTGATTATTTTTGAAAATTTTCAATACCAGTTAGAATCTTCCTTGTAAAGTGGATGCCAGTTCAGTGGGAATAATCCATTCAACAGGGGTCTAACAATTGTGTAAATGGATGGACAGATATGTTTAAGTAATAAGTTATAGATGTATAGTGGTGGCACCTTTGGGGTTCAAACCCATGTCTAACATAAAGGCTTCATATATTTGACTTTTACAAACTGTTAGCAGTTGCTGTCACATAGAGGACATTTTTATATACATTCCCATTGTTTGTCTATTTTGTACTTTACCAAAAAATTATATGTCAACATCAGTTCCATTTTCCATATGAAGTGAATATTTATATAATGAAACACCCTTATGAAATGTTTTAAATCATTTATAAATGCATGAGAGTTATGACAGGACATTCAATGAATCAAATAAATCACATGTCTAGAACTGGGAATAATATTTAGATGTGATAGCATGAGAGATATCAAAGCACAGTATTATATTGACACCCTGAGTTATGAATACAACAGTAAAGTAATGTTAGACCATTTCATTTGTCTTCTTTATAATAGTAGTGGAACCATGAAGAATCAATACCTTGCTATGTACATTTACACTCTCATAACTGCATAGTCTGTTCTGATGTTCCATTTCTCTACCATTGTACTTGCTTTAGAGTATGTTCAGTTTCAATTTTATAAGTGGGATGTCATAAGGCAGTTATTTTTACAGTTATTCATTACATATTTAATGCATGTTATGCTCACTTCTATTTGTAGTATGTTATATTATCAACATGTTACTGATTCTGCACTGTAATAGTGAAGTGTTACTTTAAATTATAGCTCACCTTAATTTTCACGTATTCTTCCCCCTGTGTCACTAGCAATACATAAAACATATTATTTAGCTTTATTTCACTTACCACTTGTGTTGCAGTGGTTTATTATATAGGAAAAAGTTAGTTGACGTCAGTATTCCTGTTCGTTTGTGAAGGGAAGCCAAAAAACTGGTCCTATGCATGCTTGTAAGCTTGTTGATTATGTTATCGTTAAAGCGATAGTGTAGTGAGAGATGGAGAAGTTAAAGCAGCTTCTTGTGGTTTATTCTGATAATGGAAAACCTCTAAAAGCTTCTACTTACCTCACGAACTTGGCGGGAACATTAATGGCAATACTACAAGAGATTTTAAAAGAAAAAACAGGTAAGTCTAAAGGCAGAGAGGGGCAGAAAAAGTTTTTTAACACTAGCACACCAGGGCTGAGGTAAAAACTATAACGGATAGTAAAATAAGCAAAAACAAAGATGTACACCACCCCATATAAAAAACGAATGTTTTCACATGAAAACACCATCCTGAACAGTTCCACATTTTATAAAATACATTTTATAAATCACCACAACAATGGATATCCCATGCACAGTCCCCCCATTCTTTTCCTTGTTTCTTTTTCAATTTATAAACACTGGTACTATTTAGAAACATATCTAATTCATCAAAAAGAAAGAAAAACATTCCTAGGCATTAGTTTAAGCATCTCATCAGTTTTAAAACTTGCATGGATTTATATTACCTGATGTTACTTGTGTATATGAAAACTGCTATTTGTTAATAACTTTGTCTACATGCTTTATATTTTAACCTTTGTTGGTCTTATTGATGCTGTTGATTGTAATATAGAAATATTAAATTATGTTAAGGATGACTTTAAGTATAGCATAATGCTGCAGTTTGCTTTAGTTTACTTACAACTTTCACATTTTACTTTTTACTCTTATAATGAGTAAAGTAAATATTGTATTAAAATATTGTATTATTTATGCAAAATATAATGCATAAGGTTGATTATAAAAATTAAAAAGTATGTACCTGTAGTCAGTGAAGAGTATTAAGTAGAAGTTTGATGACAATATAAACATGTGGAATTTTGAAATTTTGAAATTTAGTATATTTATTTGTCCTTTAGTTTTTTTTTTTTTTTCTGTTCAACTACTTTATATTCATTTTTTCAGGATTTCTCTTAGGTATACTGTTAATCCAGTCCATAACTTTTACTTGATCTATTGTGTTGTTATTAAGCAAGTATTTTGTTGCAGCTTCTAGGGAGTCAAATATTTTGATGCCCTCAGGAAGGAAGATTTTCAGTCTTGCTAGGTATAGTAGATGGGTATTAAATAGTTTTTTCTTCAGTGCTTTTATGATGGGATAAAATTCTCTTCTTTTTACAACTACAGTTGAGGAATAGTCATTGTCAAATCTGATAAGTGAACCTTGGTATTTTATTGGGGAATTTGTCCAGGCTGTTTTTAATATTAGTTCTTTGTCTCGAGAGGAAAACATCTTCATAATAGTGGATCTTGGTCTAGATTTTGTTGACTTTGATGTTTCATTTTGTTGTTAGAGACCTATGAGCTCATTCAATGACATAGGATAGTGATTCAATCAGTTTAGGAACAGATGGTATCTAGGTGATAAGAAAGTTAATAATATTGTCACCTTCTGCTTTCTCCAGTAGTCCATAAATATGAAGATTGCTTCTCCTGGATGTATTTTCTAGGTCATCCAGTTTTTCCAGTAAGTAATTGTTTTGTTTTAATAAAAATTCCCAGTGATGTTCTTCTTGTGTTAATCTATTTTCCCTGTCATTAAGGTATTGTTCCATGCATCTATATCACATAATCAAAGCTTCAAAACATCAAATCTGATATGGTTGAGATCATATAATCGATGTTTTGAAACACTGAATATGTAAAAAAAAGAATAAACAAAAAGTAACTTACTAAACATTTCAAGCTGGGGGACAAACCTCCCTGGACCTCCCATGTAGGGGGCTGTACCCCACCCCACCCGCTACTTAAATATAACAACTCTGAGATCCTACTACAGTGCAGTAAAAGGAAATCATCCCTTACAGAGATTTCCATTAAAATGTTCAATGTTTCAAAATGTTGATGATATGGTGCCGAAACTTCAATGAAGCAATATAGACACTTGTTCCATTACTGTTATTTGAGTCTTCTGCTGCATAATAATATCCTGTAATTGTTCAAGTTGTTGAGAACATTTATCCTTGAAAGTGTCCAACTTATTTTAAATTTTATCTATCTTCAAAGATAAGTCCTGTATATTTGTCAGCAAAGAATGTAACTCCATTTTTAGTGAGGAATCTTGAGTTGAAGACTTGATGTGATTCACTCTGAAGAGCTGAGTGAAGTTTTTTTTTCCTGTTGAATATGACTGGAATTTTTAGTTCTGATTATAAAAAAAAATCTTCAGTAGAATTCCAAATGTTTTAGTATTAAACATGTAATGATTAAATCAGACAAAAATCATTTTTGAAAGAAAATTCCTGTCAGAAATGTATTTTAGGTCAGAGAGCTCTTGAAGAATGCTGCTACCAGTTCATCATCTTGGCCATGCCCCCAATATGTAAATATTTGAATAAAGGACCCTATACTTTTCGATAAGTGCTGTGGGATCTTTTATATCAACTGGAGCTCCACTAACTCAAACAGATGGGGCTTCAGTTTAATGCATCATATGAAGAATGGCACAGTCAGGAGTGCAGCACCCCATGTGCTGCAGTGCAGTGTCAGTATTGGAAATTTAATCCAGTTACCAATGTGAGGATAGAACCTATAACCTTCTCCACCAAAGATGAGCATAAGTGGTTATATTTTTGCTAACTAGATTACATTTTATAGGACTCACCGTATTTTCCTGTTCAATTCATATGACTCTTTTTTTTTGTAATTATTACTGGCAGAAAATAAAAAGAAATTTGTATCTAAAATGTCTATAGGTATATTAGAAGCATTCAACAAGGTATCGCATAGTCTTTGTTTTATTCAGACTATAAGAGGCATTTAATTCCCCTTTTACGTTCATATGTACAATAAAAATGTTATGATCCAATTCCTCTACTATGTTATGGATCAACAAAACTCATTCAGATCCAAATCCTATAAAATATTAGGTGAAGAGAAGTTGCACATTATTCCATTTGTACTTAATCATTGCATGGGTCCTGCCTTTAATATAATTATAAATAAAATGGCACCCTCTTTTCCAAGTGTTTTCATTGTTTTCCCTTTAAAATTCCTAAACCTGTAGATGATATTGTGTATACTTTATGCCCCCAGTCTGACTTCCCCAATATTCTGTATTTTGTTTAATGCTTTGTACTATTTTCCACTAAAAAGTTAAATCCTGATAACTCAGAAGTATTTGCTCTTAGTGATAATGATGTTTACTTTAACTACTTACATTTTTCATATGTTAAATTAGTCACTGACTTAAATGTTTAGGTATTTTCATTTCTAAAAAAAACTGGAATAAAATTACAGTTCTAAAATTCTGTTTAATTTCTAAAGTATTTATTAAAAAAAATATTTTATATTTGAATTATTCTTTGGAACTGGTTCCAGTATCACTTTTTCACTTTCTTTCACAAAGAACTGCTCAAACCTTAATGGATACTTAAGCCCACCTGAAGTTCACACAAAACAAAATTACTCTTCTAAAAACTTGTGCTGGTTTGAAACTTCCTATTTTTTATATCTAATACTTAACTAGATATCCCTATAAACATGTTTACATCTTTAAAATATGTCAAAAAAATATGGTCCTCTTTTTTCATCTAACTTCAGTACAAATGTTTGGTTAATATGAGATTTCTCAACAGTTTCACCTTTTTTATTGAAGGAAAACTCTTATTAAATTAAACTGGCATCATGTTCATTAAATACAGATTCTTGTTTTCATAAGCTGATATTCATATTGAATTTAAAGGACACTCTTTTTATTTTAAACTGATCGTTTTTAATTCTAATATGCTATTTAATTGATATGTTTCCTTTGTTAAGCTCATTACAAGTTGTTGATTTTATTTAATCATGTATGCTTTTAACTTACCAACTTCATAGGTTCAAAATTTTTCCTTTAAGTTATATCCCATTTTTAAATAAGAAATCATGCAGTTTTTGCTAATTCAGCTCTTTCAGAATGTCTTTCTATTAATAACATTCAAAGTTATGAAGTTTTCTTAAATATGTTGACAAGCAACATCCAATTTCAATAATTTAAATCTACTATGGATTGACAAACTGTACAACCTGCACATCAGAAATGCCAAACAAATAAATAAATAAAATAAATAAATAAATAATGCTTGAAACACTGAAAGGTGAAAAAGGTAATGTTAAGCATTTTTCTACAGCATAGCAAATGCCCTTCTCCCTTGATATGGGGACAAGCCCCCCACACCCTTGAATTTGTATCTACCAACTCCATGAACACATCAACATTTGAAGGGAGAAATCTCCCAACAGAAGGAATTCATTCACAGCACACTGTTAGAAATTGTACCAGCAATGATCTTCTATGTTAATCCATGAACTGCATTGTGTTCCTTACTATCTTTTTCTTTAGGTAACTGGTGCTATGGAAATTTCACCTCAACCACCTGTAGAAGGGCCCAAAGTGTTAAATAGATACAGTAAAAGGGTTATTTTAATAAATTATCAGTTTGGAAATCATTTGTTAGAAAATTTAAGTTTCAAATTGGTTGGAAATATGTTTCAAAAAAATCACTTCAGAAAAATATTTGGCAAAAGTTTACTATATCCAGTTTGTAACATATCATAGTGCCTGTTTGCCCCCTTTTAATCAACTTCTTGCTTATCTAATTTGCATGCCATTTTCAAAAACTGTATTACCACAGATTTCTTTTTTTTGTAAAATGGTATTACCTCTCTGGTATTTTTGGAATAATGACCTTAAACTTAAATCAATTTTTTTCTGGAATATTTTGGTTAACAATGCTTCATGAAATGGAGACTAATTTGTAAAGATTCAGATGTAGCAAAAGAGACCTATTATATAGTTTAATTTTATTTTGTCCCCTTTATCATACCTCCCAACAGCACCAAATTACTCATTTTTTATAGATTTTTGGGGTTCAAATGAAGGGATGCCACGATTACTGAGTGGCATTCCTTCATTTCCGATTTTTTTTCTTTGTTTTTGTAATTTTCGCACTGACGGAGCTGATGTCATCACGTGTGCGATGATGTCAGCTCTGTCAGAGCTAACAGCCTGTCAGAATTGAGCTCCTTGGTGCATCATGCACACAGAACTCAAATGCAAGCAGACGGGAATGGCAGATGCACACAGCACTGAAGGAACAGTTACAAATACGAACGGCGCACCAGAAATTATGGATTTACAAATGCTGCAAGTAGAAATGATCAGGGAGCAGGATGAACTTGTGAGCAGGAATAAAGCTGCAACATTGAACAGAGTATGTCGGGGGAGCAGGAATGAACTAAATGGAGAATGTCAGGGAAAGCGGCACACAAGTAAGTGTGTGTATGTATTCACAAGCTCACCTGTACGCATTGCTGTGCATATATTTGTGGCAGTTTAATTCTATGAATGAGTTATTCTTTCATCCTGCAGTCCTCTGATTCAGTCAGTATTAATTTGCCATTGTGTGACATTTCAAATCACCTAGTCAGACAATGCTACCATGCTGAGCAAAGCAGCACACAAGTGTGTGTGTGTGTGTGTGTGTGTGTGTGTGTGTGTGTGTGTGTGTGTGTGTGTGTGTGTGTGTGTGTATACTGCCCCAGGTGAATATACCTGGTGGCTAGAGGAGGTACTCAGGCTCAAACCTTGAACCTTTGGTACAGGTAACAAGAGCCTCAAGTGCCTACCCACCACCCCTTGTGAAAGCTCTGGACCACCCCTTGTGAAAGCTCTGGATTTATGCCTCATATGTGTTATGTTCCTCATAAAAATCTGTGGTTTTATGGCTTTTTGTGGCAAATCAGTGAATGATTGAATTTATGACAGGCATTTGAATGTCAGACTTTATATTCTTCAGAAAATAAATGGTAACACAAAACCTTTTATTATAGCAATTTTCTAAGTTTATATGGTCAGTATTTGAAACATGTCCCTATTTTTAGGGCTGTAATGTATTCCCCTATTATTGGCTTTGTTCAGGTTTTTTGTGTGAACAGGTTGAGAGCTATGGTGAGATGTGAGAACTGAATTATGTATTCCCCATTATTGGTGTTGTCCAGGTTTTTTTGTGCTAAGAGATTGGAGCTATGGTAAGACATGAGAACTGAATTCACTAAATGATAGCCATTTAAGTTCAGGAAACTGCTGATTTGTTATAGTGGTATGTTGCTCTGACTGTAGTGCACAGGGTCCTGGCTGGGTTCAGGACTCGGCAGTGAAACACATGGTGGTAACACAACATTTTAGTCTAGCAACTTTCCAAAATTATATAAGTAATGTTTAAAATGTGCCCCTGTTTTTTGGGCTTTTGTTCTGCACCCCCCCCCCAAAAAAAATGGATTTTTGTGCTGCAAAGTTGAGAGATACAGTTGAGTGGATTTTACAAGAAGCTGAGAGCTTCAGGGAAAAAGAAGTTTAGTGTGGCTTATGCTGAGTTTGCTTGCATTGTTAATAGCATAACAGGTTAAATGCTTACTTTTGATGCAGAAGACTGTGGGTTCTACTCCCACAGTCTGAAGATGCATTGTTGATACTCTACTGTGTTTGTGTTGTACTTTTAAAGGGGCAGTGAAGCAAGTCAAGGGTGTAGCTACAGATAGAACGGAAGTGAGCAAATGTCAAGCACAAGGGCATTTGTGCCTCAGTGGAAAGAGCAAAACATATTAACCCAAATTCAGGAACAGAAATTCGGAATGATTATATTCTGTGTTGCATTATAAGAAAACAATGTGCGTGTGTGTGTGTGTGTGTGTGTGTGTGTGTGTGTGTGTGTGTGTGTGTGTGTAAGTAGATTTTTATGATGGAAATGTTCTGACTTGAACAGTTTTGTCATTGGTTCATTTTGTTTCATTGCCTACAGGAAAAATGTTCAAACAGTAAATGTAAAATGCGCTCTAAGACTAACAAGTGTGCTATATTATACAAGGAATATAATTTAATAAAGTGAGGAAGATGCATGAAAGAACCCATGTATGTTTCTTGTTTTGTGTGCAAGGGGCCTGTGATTTGAAAACAGCCCAAAGGTAATCTTTATCCACCACTGGCCAGATGCATTTTCTTTGGATGTGGTGTGGGTTTCAATGCTGTTTCAATTAATGAGTTTCAAGGGCAGAGAAGTTTTAATGCTATGTTTATTTTCATTGTGCGACAGTATTGCTTTGTTTACCAGATATCTATTAGTGTTTGTACACTGTGCTATAAAATGTAAAAATAAAATCCAATCAATCAATGCAGAAGTAAAGCAGTATGTACATTAGTGTTTATGGTAAATGGGGCAAACATTCGAAATAGATAGGTAATGGCACATTGGAATGGCTGCAGGTGGACTTTAGTGCCATATTTTGGTTGTCCGTTCAGTTTGCGTTTGAAAGTTGGTATCCCATAATTCCATTGAAGAGGGCGGGGTTGCATAATTATGTATACTAATGTTATGTTAATCAGTGTACAGATTTGTACCTATTTTTCATGGACCTTGTCCAGCGTTTTGATGTTTCCAGGTTGAGAGGTATGCCCTCTATAGAAAAAATGCGATATTACTTCTAAACATATGCCACTACAGGCATTTCTTTATTTTCCCTAATTTTTCTGAGACATTTTTGTTAACCACTAAACATTTGTGTCAAATTCAAGAACTTGTTTACAAACATTGCTATTGTTTTTGAATATTCTGTCTTAAATATAAGGGTATTTGTCTTAATATAATATGTTTATTTTGTGTACTTTGAGAACTAATTTTTATTCATTTAACAGATTTTTTAAGTGAAGTGTCATGGTTGACTTTTTTTGTTGTTGTTGTTCCTGGTATTTCCATCCTTCCACAATCTCTTTTTCCCACTTTACATTTGGGATTTGCCATTAGCAGAAAGATACCATCTCAAGTTGTCCAGGTGACAATCAAACTAGCAAAAGAGATAGCATTTGTATGTTACAAGAGCTATAATTAAGTTAATAGTGTAAAGAAAATAACTTCAGTTACTGGGATTATGAAGTTCATAACTCTCAGTGCAGTGGGGTTTATACACCAGCATTTAATAAATAGGACTCAGGATTTAAGAAATATTGTATATACATCTTTACTCTAGGATAACTCATGGCTGACTATATATAAGTGAATGCACACTTGTCTTTATTTTATTTATTTTATTTTATGTATTTATTTTTTTGATTGTTATGTATATACTGTTTGGTGACCTGGTATGTAGGTTAGTCTGTTGACACTTTTCAACCATGACCTAGGCTCCATGAAGAGGAAAATAAAATAAAATAAAATAAACAGGGCAAATGCACATTACAAGAGCATGTAATACAGAGTATACAACCCAAAGGACAGATGAAGAAAAGACATGAGACATAACCATTATGATAGAGAGATTACATAATCAAGTGGTATGATATACAACATTTGTAGTTGGAGACATTAATGTGATAAATTGGTAAGTAGTTATCCAGTATCACTATAGAATTTGCAGCTGGATTCCTGTACAAGATGCTTATTAGAATCTTTCAGAAGTCCTTTAGGTTGGATAATTCTAGGCAAATGATTCTAGGAGGCAGGTTCTGATTGGAAAAAAAATATATTTTATTTTACTTTTGAAGGGTGGTCTGACCAATGTAATATCATTCTGTTGATGGCTTCTTAGAAAGAGTAGGTTTGGTCTCTAAATGTTAATTTACTTCTAAGATGGGGCAGTAGCAGTAGTAGTAGTACTTTAAAGAGGAAACAGTTAAGGAGAAATGATGCCTTGTCAGCAACAGGTAGCCAGTATAACTGATTAGTAGTCTGTAGTGGTGTGTTTCATAGAAGGACACATATGACAATTTTCTTTTCTGTAATTGGGACTATTTGTGTATTATGAGATGAATGTAGTAATAGTTAAGAATGCAAGATGGCATCAACTCATGATGACTCTATTGGTAGACCCCTCCATAAGGTTTTCATGGCATATTACCAAAGCAGATTGGGAGGTCTTTCCTCGGCAAAGATACTGCTGCCCAGTTGTGCCCCAAGCAAGTATGGAACCCAGGTGCTAATGCTATGCTGTAAACTCTATGCTATCAGTCCCGGACAGTGATAGATAGAAAAGACCGTATTCAAGTTTGGGAAGTAGAATATTCTTAATGATTACTAAGTCTGGCTGTGGGAGATAGTAGAAGAAAGAGTTTATAACATAAATTATGTTGGTAGAGAGCTTTTCTTGTAATGTCTGTATGATTGTGAAATATGGAGATTTATCAAGTGTTAGCCCTAAATATTCATTCTGTAACACTGGGTATGGTGTTACCCATAGTGTCTTAAAGCAACATGATGGATACATTGGCTGCTTTTGGATGACTGTAAAGAGCATTAAACTGGTTTTAGTTGGGTTGTGTAGCAACATGTTGAAATATGTCCATTGGCAAAGTTTAGTAAAATTTGTTTAGCTGTGTTTGCAGGTCTGCTGGAGATTTATTGGCTTCCAAGAGTAATATGTCATCTGCATAAAGAGTGAGATTAGGAGTTGGCAGTTCATCTGTGATATCACTGTTAAACAGAGAGAAAAGAAGGGGACCCAGGACTGATCCTTGTGAAACTCTAGTATTGACTAGGTGAGTTGTGGAATATAGGTCGTTGTAGATCTGAAAGGATCTGTCACAAAAGTAACATTTAAACCATGTTATGGTGCTGGGGCCAAAGTTGGTCCTTTTGAGCCTTTGCAACAATAATTTATGGTTGACTGGCTTGATTGCTCGAGTAATGTCAATAATATTTCTGGCTGTAAACAGTCTTTCATTTATGTTATACTAGATACTGCTGGTGGAAGAATATAGGGTTGTAGAGATGCTGAAGGCATCAGAAAACTCATTTTCTCAGCCTGTAAATTCTTACTGGTCTACAAAGAACAGGTAACAGAATCTGTCTTTATCTGGGCTGACAAAAATCTTAAGAAAATTCATGGATATGACACTGTGAATGATATTTGGGAAGTTGTATGATCACCAATGCATCTCTAAGTGTTGGCTGGGGGTGAGTGGCAAGGATTAGGTTGCTACAGGATCAGACAGTTTTCTAATTTCTTGTATCCTGGGTTAAAATTGATGAAACTCTGCTGAAGAAAGAAAAGGTAGGAAAGTGGTTATTTGAAATACATTATGCTTTGTTTCAACCTATTATAACAATGAGGTTATTTGAAATACTTTATGCTTTGTTATAAGAGGTTATGTCCTGTGTGATATAATATTCATAGATTCATTTCCAGAAACGTGGTGAATAGCACTTACTCTGACGCAAAGGAAAAGAACCCACCTGCAACTTCACTTTTATAAAAGGATCAAGGAACTTTAAAGAGGTATAGCTAGGAAAGTCAACTCAGTGCACAGTAGAAGAAAAGATGTGCAAGTACAGGACAGTTTGATCAACTGGTTTTATTTAAGCAGATACAATTAAAGTACATTATTAACGCTGATAAGCTTGGGGTATCATTATTACATTGTAACAGGCCTGTGAGAGCATTACTACATTATGACAGGCTTGTTGGTGTAGAAGTGCAAATGATACTACTTTCGTGTGTCCAGAGGGTCATAATATCTTTACTAGATCCAAGTAAACCTCTATAAAGAAGTTTTAGCAAGCTTCTTCAAGTTGTATCGGACTTTACTAACATTTATTTTACCACTTTTCCAAATTACAAAACTTTGAGGAGGTTTCCATCCCTCGATATGTATTATGCCCCTTCAAAGTAACTATTTATGCAACAATCTGTTGTGGGCTTAAAATATTTATCAAGGCCACTCTGCTTTATGTTTTCAGAAAGTAGCTAAATGGTAGATACCTGATCCAAAATTAAGGATAGCTTTGGATTGTTATTCCCATACAAGGGCACCCGACACAGGATTTGAATCTGTCCTCATATGCAATCTCTTATTGCTAAGTACTATCTTGTCTTTTAGGATGGAAAGGTTAAAACACTGGTGCTAAAGAACTGGAAGTCTAAGAAGAAGGTTGTTTTTGAGGGATGCTGTGCTGATTTGTTGCTAACCTTGGATAGAATTAGACATGGAGGCAGATTCCAAACAAAGTTGCAGACAGCAAGGAAGATGGCAGTGCACCAGAGGTGGATGTAATTCCATAGTTCACGATAAAACAAGACCAAGTAACTATTTATTCAGCATATGATAATCGTGGATTCTGCCAAACCTGCTGGATTCCAAAATACAATGGGTGCACTCAACACAAATAAAATGTGACAAAGTACTTCCCTGACAATTTTCTGAAAGAACTCCATGGAGGCCATTTGTGCTTACTCTTAACACTGCTTTATTCTACAAATTCCTAAGCAATCCTGTTGATTCTGCAAAAATAACTTAAAAAAAAACAAGCAACTGGCATTTAATGCACTGGAGCTGGCAGGGATATTGCAAACCATAATACAGAATGATCTGCAAATGCTTCCCAGAAGGCAGCTAGCAAGACACTGATTCAGGCTATAATTAAGCCAGCTGTCTGGACAGGAAATAATAGAGGGATTCATATTAGGTAGACAGCTGGTGCCTCCTGTGTGTAGGACATCTGCACTGCATATATATGCTTGCAGTCTGTGGTGTAACCCAGTATTGGTAGAAACAAACATGTGCCTGAGTTTGTTATAGAGGCCTCTTGGACATTTCAGCTGCATGTGGGAGATGCCATAGGAGTGTCACAGACAGCTACCCATCATATTCTTGCACAGTTCCTGGCAGTACTGTCCACCAAGGTGGGTGAATGTATCCACTTCTCCACAACAGCCATGAAGTGCAGAATTGTCATGATGCAGTTCTGCCACTGCCAACTACCCCCATGTCCTATGTGCAACTGACTGCATGCACATCCCAATCAAAACCCTAGCAGTACCTGATTCTGAACAGTACCTCAATAGAAAGGGGTGGCCATCTCTCAATTAGCAGGTGGTGTGCTCTGCAGATGGTTTCATTACTAATATCATGGCAACATGCCCCAATAGTGTGTGTGATGCAGCAATTTGGAGGGAAAGCCTTCTGTGAGCTGCATTCTAACATGGTAAAATAATGGAGGGGCTCTTACTAAGTACAAGATCTCCACTATAAGGTAAGCAGTAGCTGGCATTGCACCAGAAAGCAAAATTACCAAATATCCCTTCTCATCCCGCTAAAAACAGGTGACTGTGGTTATCCCCTGGCCTGCTGAGGATGCATACAACAGAGCATACACAACAAAATGAAACACCATTAAGGATTTGTTTGATATGTTGAAGGCAAGATTTGGATGTCTTGACCCATCCAGGGGTGCACTGCAATACGCACTAGAAAAGGCATCATAGATGGTCACCACATGTGCCATGACACACAACATGCTAACTTCAAAATATGGTGGCCTACCAGCCACAGGTGTGGGTGACCTACCTCAAGAACCACAGATGTCTGATGTGGAGCTATCAGAGTTGTCACAGGATGATCAGAAGGATAGCAGAGTGAGAAGAAATAGGCATGGGTGGTAGAGGATGTGGCCATATTTCCTAGCTCAGGCAGAACACCAGTGTTGGCACACACCTTTGAGTCATGACAGTCTGCACATAGAAAAGTACACAGACTGAACAATCATATTTCTGTGTTGTCCCACAACAGCATAACAGTACATGACTAATGGAAACAAACTATTAGTTGTCTGCATTGAACATCATACATAACAGAAGCATATGAGTTGCCTGTGACACCAAATACACACAACATAGCAAGGCACACATCTGTAATTCTGCATAGGGAACATCACCACATGAATTTTCCATGAAAAGTACATCACCAAAAAAGATCACATTGGCATTTGTGTTGCAAGCAAGAGGTGTGCACAACTGAACATGTCATTGTATGGGTAAGATATCATCATGCAGATAACTAGTTGATGAAGGTAGTTGTACAGTAGTCATTACCTCAATATATCTTGGCCCATGCAATACATGTGAATGTATCAGCACAAACAACCTAAATGCAGGGGGTTGTGCACTAACAGTGATGCATCACACATAGCATAGTCATGTGTAACAGAGTTGCACAGCACACTATACAGCATACAACATCATGTGTAATAACAAACATGTCAAGGAACAACCAAACTGAAGCATACCACAAGCTAGTCTTACATCGCATGCCTTACATGGACTGTCACACATAAGGCAATGCTAAGATGCACATGTTACTGCTGCAAGGTGAGTCAGTTAGAGGTAAGAATGCATTCAGTCATGCAGAGCTTCAATGCAGTCAGTGCACATCAGCTATGGAACATGCAGCATTGTTTGGGATGCAACAACATGGATATATGTGTGTGTGTGTATGTGTGTGTGTGTGTGTGTGTGTGTGTGTGTGTGTGTGTGTGTGTAATCAAGTAGATGTGGGAAGGCACACATGGGAAGTGCATGTCAGAAAGAGGATAAATAAGAGTAATATGTCCATCAAAGTGCTTTTAGTGCTGAGGGTGAGACATGCACAGTACCTTATTAAAATGCGATAAGTAACACAGTCATACATATAAAGGCTTACAAAGACATAGCTGTGCATGCAGGACTGGCAGATAACAAGGAAATGTATAATGTAGCAACCAATGCTGGATGACTAAGGTAACATACTGTCAATCATGAAAATACTTGCTATATGTCATCTAGCAAAAGATGAAAACATGGAGGCATGGAGATAGTCACACAGAGCATTGCTATCATTTATATCTGAACTAACATGTAAGACTGACATATATGTACAACATATCGCAACTTGAAAGTAGTCACTTGGGTCAGATAAACGTTTTGAAAAACACTGTGGCATCAGACATTTGAGAAACCACTTACAGATGGATTAGTCCATGGTCAGCACATTGATGATACTTACCACAGGGTCAGAATGACACAACAGGACACACATTAGATCAACTGTCAATGTTACTCTAGTAACAGTTTTGGGTGCCCATGCTGATGGTTCACACTACAGTTATGGCTGCCCCTCCTCATCTGGAAACACTCAGTTCTTAGTGCTGTACCAAGGAGCTGGATATGGTGACACTGACATTGTGGGATACAGTATGGGTAGGAACAGTAGTGCAATGTGTCTGGATGTGACTGCTGGGTTAACAGTTAATTGATCAACAGCAGATGGTGTGTGCATATTGCAGCACAGACATTGATATTCAAGGGCCATGGCTGGGTCTAATGAGAGGGGGGTCTGCCTGTCTCCACTGGAGGTAATTTGTTGAGTACAATTATGACATGCAATACCCGGTTCATAGTATGGCAGTTCTTTAGCACCGCTGTAACAACGATTTCAACATGGAGTGAAATGGATAACACAATGTCATGCTGTGAAGCCAATTCTGCCATGACACCTCCATATCTTTGTGCTCCCGACCTTCGTGTAACAAATGCAGCTGGTCTGCTACATAATCGGTGGCAAGGTCAAGTTTGTCCAGGTCAGATCCATGACATCACTGTGAATGGTCAAGTGCTTGTAAAAGTAAGCGGACACCCTCTGACACGCATCTATTTACATCAGCTACACTCCTACATTTTGTCTAACGGACAGTGTTAGTCAGCCATGGGAAAAGTCACCATTATTACCATACTCTACTTAGGCAGCAAGTCATGGTCTTCTTCATCATCATCAGAATGGCTGGCCACATTACCCTCCCTACTGCAGCTTACACTATGAACCACATGTCTGCCTCCTTTTGGGCTGGACATTGAACCTGGTGCAGTGGCCTGTATGCCATTGGTCATACTATAAGAGTGAGGCACATCACATCCCACCTCAGATTCAGTGAATGTGTTACTAGAGAGGGCAGGTAGTGGATGTGCTGTCAAAAGAGATAGGTGACACATGTCACATACATACCTCTCAACTGTACAGATTTTCACAAAATGTTCTGACTTTTGCCTCATATTTTTGATCTGTTTCTCATAAAATTGTGGTTTTCTGGTAAATCATTGGCAAATTATTGAGGGTTGAATTCAGAAGATAATGACAGACATTTGAGTTTCAGTCTTCATACCCTTCAGAAAAATTTATGCTAATGCAAGACCTGTTATTTTATCAGTTTTCTAAGTTTGTAAGAGCAATATTTAAAAAAATGTCCCTATTTTTGGGCCTTTGTCCCTCCATTTTTGATGACTTTGTCCAGATTTCTTGCTCTAAGAGGTTGATAGGTATGGCCACATACATTCACAGAAGTCAAATAAGGCAGCATAGGACTGACATATTGGACAACTATATAACTACAATGATGATATGGACTTTTCATTGTGGCTGTGGCTGGTGCAGGGACCCTATAAAACAAAGATATGCTATGTCATTCTCATATAAAAAATGACAGAAAATGTCATTTCCTCTGCTAAAACCTACCTGATATGTCCTCCTATGACTCCATTGCTAGTTGTGAGGGTTGATATGCCACTATTTAAAATGAGAAATGTATATAACTCAGTCGTAAGCACATGTAAGACATCCAGTAGCATTAAGATTGATGTATAACACACAGCAAATAGGTTATACGCATACTGGATGGGCAATGATGTCATGCAGTTTGCAGGTGTCCTATGCAGGTGAACAAGACCACATTAGTCATGAAGGTCATAGATCTAATTAATAATACTGACACTCAGCAACCATACAGGCTGACTTATCAGTCAGGAATGTATCATTTGATGTAAAGAGGAACCTGTATTATAAATGGCATAAAAACAATATGAGACTGTAATCCTCAGGCATTAAAGGAGGCAGAGGAAACAACAGGTACAGATCACACTAACAGAACATGGAGACACTTATGCAACAAACATTAATATTGCCATGATGTATCTGTGTAGGGAACAAGCCAACATGAATATCACAGATCACAGGTGTGCTAAACAGCAGTGCACTAGAGCACCAATATGAACAACCTTGCTAGTTCTGATTGATACTGATTTTGCACATTCTGTATTGCACAAGGATGTATCTGTAAGTTAAAATGACACACAAGCAACAACATGAGAGTATAGTCCTCAGACATAAACGAAGGCAAAGGCAAATAGCAATTACGAATCACACTAACAGAATATGGAGACAGCTACATATAACAAACAGGGCCACCATTCCAATGTAAATGAGGCTATGCAGTTGAAACACACAACATTACACATGCTGCTGGCAGTGTTATCTGTGCATTGTGTAGGAAAGATGGCATGCTATAACACCTTATGTGTCGGCATCAGGTATATTGTCATGGTCACAGAACAGTTCTGATGCTGTAACACAAATGTAACAATAATGTAAAAGATGAGAATGAAAAACTTTCAGTGACAATTGGTATATGTTTCCTTGTTTATGAACATCGGACATACCGGTATGTCCTAGAACACCTGCTTTATTACCTCCCTGGGTATCCAATGATTCTGACAGGTGTTATGATGAGAGGCCAGGAACATCATTATCTCATCCAGGAGAAGCAATGGTGGTCCACCTCCAGGACATTTCTCACCCTCCTATGCTGGTGGAATCTGCTGGCTCCACAGGGCATCATGCCAGAGCAACATAACCGGCAAGCCTCCCTGGATTTGTTGTGTCCATCTACAGCATTGATCATGTTTGTGAGACCTGTCCTCTCCTATTGTCTCCACAAAGTGATGTCTGTCTGTCCTAGCGGGTTCTGCCCATGCTGGTGCAGAGCCTGTATAATTGTTTCATTTTCACATGATGAAAAATTTGTCCCTCCTATTGCAGTTGGATATCTATGGAGCCACTGTGGTACAGCGGTAGTGTTGTTACCTCACAGCAAGAGGTTCTCCTGTTCGATTCTCGGCTGGAGTGCCTTCTGTGTGGAGTCTACATGTCCTCCCTGCAGTCGAATGGCCTCCAAAAGACATGTGTGAATGGGCTTGTCTTCGCTGAAGGTTGGGCATCGGGCTGGCAACTCGGCACCATAACAATCTACTGCCAATCATTAGCGGACCGGAGTTCTGCTGTGGCGACCCCTAACCGGGAAAAGCCGAAAAGACAAACAAACAATTGCAGTTGGCTATCTAAAAGACAGGGTGATATGCACATCTCAGAAATTGTATAGGGTTCCCATATTCACATGTTAGTGTTCCATATGTCAAATGAATGCCATGCACAGTGCATTGGTATGCAAAATAATCTGTGTTGTCTAAATTATTTTCATGTACAGATAAGAAGAAAGACCATAAAAACTATGTCTAAATAGCATGTCCATATACACCATCATCACCAGCATTCATGTGTGCAGCTATCAACCCATTCCACATACTTGTATATGTCATATATGCATAGATGGGATTTGAACCCATGTCAGTAGATAATTTTGAGAAATAAGGACAAAACATATAATCATTATGCTTAACCTTCTGTAGCACTCAAATAGTGTTGTCACAGTTACATGCGCATTCAACCACTCCTACAATTTCTACTTCAAGCATGTTGGATGCATCATAAATGTTAATGAAGAAAGCAACTGCCAGCATCACAAATGTGACCTTCAAAGATTCATAGGTAAGAATTAGATTAGCTGTCCTTGTAGGCTACTTCAAGACAACCAGTTTCCATTTTTGTGCTGAAATTAACCTATCCCATTTGGTTAGACATTGGCCTTACCCATCCCATATATTACCCCCTAATGAGAGTAAGTAAGATCAAACTATAGACAATGTGATGACACCCATGCTTGGGGTAAAGCACTTAGGAGCTGCCTCTGTCCATTAGTAGTGCAGGGGCAGTCCTGGGGTAAATTTTATGCTTCCCATCCATAAATTCAAGTTGCACTTGAATAGGAGCAGGGGTGAACTTTGTTTCATGTGGATGAAGAGCCTCTTCCAAAGCAGTGGTATTCTCAATTAAATATACCTGCCCCTCCAATCCCTTCTGCTGATGTCGTAGAAGAGGTTTGAATCCCTAGACTGAATATTTCTGATGCCATTTGACTTGCTGATGTGCAGTAAATCCATCAGTATTCGGTCAGAGGATGCCTTGTATGCCAGACACAGGTCATCTCTTATCAGTTTGTAGGATATCAAGTATAGTTATAGGGCTTTGAAATGGTCCATGTAGAATATGTTGTTTAGGCCTTGTATCTGTTTAGTAAGGTATTTCTCTGGGTGTTCCAACTGTTGCATGCATCTGGACAGATACATGGTAAAGAGGACATTATACTCAATGACTAGTCTAATGAGGGCTGGATAAAGGGGGACAATGAGATCCCTATATGTAGATGACACAATACTCTTGTTTATAGGTCGTATAGTATAAAAGGTCTTTCTTACAAGAATGAACACATGTTGGTCAAAGTTAGGTCACTGTCAACATAAGTTCCCAAATCTTGAATAACTGGGTTAGGTCAAGGGGCATATTGTCAATGTAGTAGTTCCTTGGGGTAGTTGACTTCACAAAAGATAATATAATGCATTTTTGGCACTTATTTTACATCCATGATTTTGGCAAAAGTTATTTATTTGAGCCAACCCACCCTGCAGGATAGCTAAGTCATTTGGGGATTCAGTGACTGCTGCTAGCTTGTTATACTCTACAAACTTAGTCAGCCAGAGCCCTTTGGCATTGGCTTTTACTTTACAAAAGTAGATGCCAAACAGGAAAGGTCCCAGCACAGAATCCTAGGGGACTCCACTGGTAACAGGTCACTTTGTGGAGGTAACTTTCCCTATTTTGATTTTCTACATCCTTCTGTGAGAACATGTCTGAGTAATTGTGTCAAAAGCTTTGGCCAGGTTGATGTATGTGGTGTGTTTTATTTTGCTTTCAGTCATTGCTTTGGTGATCTTTTCAAAAAAGTCCACCATGCTAAATAAGCATAACCAGTCCTTGATCAATTCAAACTGAGGCAGGTCCAGTGTTTGGAGGTTCCCTGTGCCTTGATTGATTAGTTCCATGATAAGTCTTTCCATGGTTTTGCATATGAGGCTGGTTACACTTATGGGTCTGTGGAAGGTTCTCCCTTATGCAGTGGAATACCTAAGGCTGATCTACATTCATAGGTTCATAGGTGTGTACTAGGCTAATGGCCCTGGAGCCTTTACAAACATAGCCCATAGGATTACCCTGGCATCATGTCACCCAACCTAAGTTCCTAGTGCCTCTGTCGAGTAGAGCCACTAGAGTGATCTTCTATTTCCCATCCACTCATCAAGATTTCTCTTGAAGAGGGCCAATGAGGTGCTCTGCTTGATATGTATGGGAAGTCTATTCCATAGCATGGGCAGTCTCTGGGTTATGAACCTGTCCCTCCAGCATGTTCTGTTGATTGTGGTAATGAGGTTGAGGTCTCTGGAGTATGTGGTGTGCAGGGATTGGGATTTCTTTAGATGTAGCATTTCTAACAGAGCTGGGTCAGACATGGCTTTGTAAGTCAAGCAGATATCGTCTCTAAGTAGGTAATATGAGACAGAGAATAGTTGGGGGTTTTTGAGTTTGCCCATACAGTACAAGTGTTTAAGGCCTAGGATCTTCTTTGTGAGGTACTTTTGTGGCCTCTCCAGTTGTTGCAGTTGTCTAGTGAGGTACATGCCTATTGGGGCATTTTACTCGATGATTGGCCTAATGAGGGAAGAGTAGAAGGAGACAATGACCTCTTTCTTCCTGAATGCAAAACCTTTAGTAATGAGATGTGCCACATAGAAGGACTTTCTGACCACAGTGGAAATGTGGTGGTCAAAATAGAGGTTGCTGTCAACCTGTGTTCCCAGGTGTCTTATAATGCCTTCTGTGTTCAGTGAACTATTACCAATGTAGTAATTCAAGGGAACCAGGTTTTTCCCAAAGGGAATGAAGACACATTTTTTGGCATTGAGCTTAAGACCATGGTTCTGACACCAGTCGTTGGTCTCATTGAGGCCTTTCTGTAGGATGTCAACATCACTTGGGGAGTTAATAATAGCTCCAATAGCTCCCAACTTGCAATCATCTGCGAACTTTGTCAGCCAGTGTCTTTTTGTGTTGGCATGGACTTCAGAGAAGTAGATACCAAACAGGGGAGGACCCAGGACCGAACCCTGTGGGACTCCACTCATGACTGGTCAGCCGTCTGAGCCAGTTTGCAACTCACCTAGTGATATAGGAGTTGATGCCTAGCTTAGTAAGTTTTTTCTATGATTCCTGAGTGGGGAATGGTATCAAAGGCTTTGGCCAGATCAAGGTAGGCTGTATGAACCACCTTGCCTTCATCCACATCTCTGGTGACTAACTCAAAGAAGTCAACAAAGTTGAGCAGGTATGATCTACCCTTCACAAAACCAAACTGTGTAGGATCCAGAGTTTGGAGATTCCCTATACCCTTGTTTATTAGGTCCATGATGATGCATTCCATAGCTTTGCATATCAGACTCATCAGGTTAATGGAGCAATAGTTTCTGGGGTCTGTAGTCACTCCTTCTTTGTGGAGAGGGATGACTGTAGCAGTGCGCCATTCGGTAGGGACAAAGCCTGAGGTGAGGCTCTGATTGAACAGGGCACACAGGTGAGGTGCCAGTTCACTCTGTAGTTCATGTAGAACACAGCCAGGGATACTGTCAGGTCCCATAGAAACTGTATTCTTGGCCTTGGACAGTGCTGTTTTAACCTGTGTAGCAGTAATACTGGGTGCCTGGCAATCTACTGGTATTGTGGTTGGTCCTTTGCGGGGGGGGGGGGTAAAGTTAGCCAGTATACTTGCAACATCTGTGGGCTCGGTATAGTAGGTACCATTGTGCAGTAGCTCAGAGAAAATCTGGGTTTTGCCATGGAGATTCTTTACATAACTATAGAAGGCCTTGTGGTTGTCTGTACTATCTGCTGCAATTATGTTTTCATAGCTATCTTTAGAGGATTTGATGAGGGATCTCAACCTTTTGTTGTGGTTGATATGGGAGTTTTTCCCTTGGGACTTCACCTTATTCTGCAGCAGTTTCCTCCTTCTGTTGCAGAGTTTGTTTATGTTAGGGGCCCACCAGATTGGCTTCCATTTTTTGAGGAGAGCATCTTAGTTCTATTGGGTATGGCAAGATCCATGCAATTCTGTACGTGTTCGTACAGTGCATTGTTGTATGATTTGGCAGTTATGCAACTATTCTCCATTTGCATGGGTGCCGTGAAGTTAGCCACCTCTGTTTTTAGGAGCCCAAAGTTAGCTTTGGAGAAGTTTTTCATGGTGGTTACCTTTGTTGGGGGGGTGGGAGGGATGTGGATTTCCAAGGTAATTAGCTTGTGATCAGATCTAACCAGGGAGGAGTGGACTATTGGTGTAGAGTATTGGTCGCCCATGTTAGTATTGACCAGGTCAAGGATGTTGCTACCTCTAGTGGGGGTAAGAATGAGTTGGTCCAGGGTAGTGGAATTAATGAATTCCAGAAAGCGTTGGGCAAGTGTATTGGTACATGAGTAGTTTTCCCAGTTAATGGAGGGGTAGTTGAAGTCGCCCACTATGAGAGTGTTAGGTTGGACCCTAATATTCTCCAGGGTGCTTAGGAATGTGGAGTGTGAATCTTGGACATGGTTGGGGACCTATAGCAGGCTACAACCTGAATAGCTGTCTTACCCAGTGTTAGCTGCACCTGAAGTATCTCAGATGTGTTTTGTTGGGCTACCAGTCTGGAGGTGTATGCATCCTTTATGAATATGGAAACACCACCACCTTTCGAGCTTCGGTCCATGTTCTGGGGTCGAAAGGTGTGGAATGAGTTGTAGCCTGGTAGTGCAGGAGTGCTTTCTGCTGCCTTGAGCCAGGTCTCTGTTACAGCACAAATGTTGATTTTCTCCATTTTAAGGCGTGCTTCGAGTGAGTGCATTTTGAGATTTAGACTTCTAGCATTGAGCAGCATGACCCTCAAATTGCATTTGTTTGTAGCTGTTACAGTGGTAATTTGATTTAACCGCCTAAAAAGGTACTATAGGGGTGGCAAGAGCCTTGGCCAGTATCTGGAAGCCCAGGGGTGACAGATGTAGGCCATCTCTGGCAAAGCATCGAGGTCTGTCAGTCATGTCATCCCTGGCAGACATATACTGGATCCCCTTAGAATGATACCAGAAATGTAGCCAATTGTTGAAATCAATCATTTTCTGCTTGTACTGTGGTATCATTCTGGGTGATGGTAGGATGCTGCTCAGGGCTTCACTTGGTACAAAACCTGTATGGAGGCTGAGATTGACTAGTGTTGTTAAGGGTGTGGCTAAATCATGCTTCATACTATTTAAGATGCACCCAGGGATATTGTCAGGACCCACTGACACAGTATTTTTAGCTTTTGATAGCACTTTTAGGACTTGGCCTTGTGTGATAACTGGAGCTATCCCACTTGAGTTATATGATAGCTCATCATGATTTGATAAACAACAGAACTACTGAAACTTTTACAGAATCAAGGCAATAAAATATCAGATTATGAAAATGAACAGTTATGCAGTCATGGCGACATTGAACAACATCAAACAATGTAAATGCTAAGTCATTCTGGTGTTGCTTATATCCCGTTGAAGAGTATCTGTAAATCAGTCACTGAATGATAAGGACAACCCATAAGTCATCATTCTCCACAAACCTACTTCAGACATTATAAGTTAATCTGTGTTAACTATGGAAATATGTGGATTCTGACTGTATCTGTAGTTCATAGCAGCTGGCTTGCCTGTAGATATACAGCTACATTTGGGGCAAACCAGTCCATTATGGGGAATACTGATCCATTATGTAACAGATTGTAATGCAGAGAATTACACATAACACCTCAGTATCATATATATATGTATGTATGTGTGTATATATATATATATATATATATATATATATATATATATATATATATATATGTATATATATATATACAGTAAACACATGCCTTTAGGTGATGCATTCTCTTTAAAGTGTATTCCATGAATGTCTGTAATACTAATATTCATTTACATGGGATAATAATACATTTTGCTCTTCAAATTTTATATTCACGTCAACACATTCTGCAGTTATTCACATTTATACTGGGCCAGTGTAAACATTATGCAAGAATGTCTATTATACTTGTATATTTCTACATATATCATGCCTACTACTAATACTGTTCCTCTATAATATACACTTTTAAAACATTAAGAGAAATGCAATGTCCAGTAGCTCAACTGGTTAAACAGTAGGGCAGTATAGATGCTGTTTGTCTATATGTGGGTTCAATTTTCAGTGTGGCCTGTTTTCGATAAAATATTGGTTGTAATTAATTTACTATTGCATATCACACACAGAAGATCTCTAGTTGTTTGGTAACTTGTTCATTAGAGATTCTGCACTTCTAGCATAGCTGTGGTATGTTGTTGACACCTGTAGTGCTATTAGAGATTCTGCACTTCTAGCATGGCTATGGTATGTTGTTGACACCTGTAGTGCTATTAGAGATTCTGCACTTTTAGCATGGCTGTGGTATGTTGTTGACAACTGTAGTGCTATTAGAGATTCTGCACTTCTAGCATGGCTGTGGTATGTTGTTGACACCTGTAGTGCTATTAGAGATTCTGCACTTCTAGCATGGCTGTGGTATGTTGTTGACACCTGTAGTGCTATTAGAGATTCTGCACTTCTAGCATGGCTGTGGTATGTTGTTGACACCTGTAGTGCTATCAGAGATTCTGCACTTCTAGCATAGCTGTGGTATGTTGTTGACACCTGTAGTGCTATTAGAGATTCTGCACTTCTAGCATGGCTGTGGTATGTTGTTGACACCTGTAGTGCTATCAGAGATTCTGCACTTCTAGCATGGCTGTGGTATGTTGTTGATACATGTAGTGCTATTAGAGATTCTGCACTTCTAGCATGGCTGTGGTATGTTGTTGACACCTGTAGTGCTATTAGAGATTCTGCACTTCTAGCATGGCTGTGGTATGTTGTTGACACCTGTAGTGCTATTAGAGATTCTGCACTTCTAGCATGGCTATGGTATGTTGTTGACACCTGTAGTGCTATTAGAGATTTTGCACTTCTAGCATGGCTGTGGTATGTTGTTGACACCTGTAGTGCTAGTAGAGATTCTGCACTTCTAGCATGGCTGTGGTATGTTGTTGACACCTGTAGTGCTATTAGAGATTCTGCACTTCTAGCATGGCTGTGGTATGTTGTTGACACCTGTAGTGCTATTAGAGATTCAGCACTTCTAGCATGGATGTGGTATGTTGTTGACACCTGTAGTGCTATTAGAGATTCTGCACTTCTAGCATGGCTGTGGTATGTTGTTGACACCTGTAGTGCTAGTAGAGATTCTGCACTTCTAGCATGGCTGTGGTATGTTGTTGACACCTGTAGTGCTAGTAGAGATTCTGCACTTCTAGCATGGCTGTGGTACGTTGTTGACACCTGTAGTGCTAGTAGAGATTCTGCACTTCTAGCATGGCCTAGTAGAGATTCTGCACTTCTAGCATGGCTGTGGTATGTTGTTGACACCTGTAGTGCTAGTAGAGATTCTACATTTCTAGCATGGCTGTGGTATGTTGTTGACACCTGTAGTGCTAGTAGAGATTCTGCATTTCTAGCATGGCTGTGGTATGTTGTTGACACCTGTAGTGCTAGTAGAGATTCTGCATTTCTAGCATGGCTGTGGTATGTTGTTGACACCTGTAGTGCTAGTAGAGATTCTGCACTTCTAGCATGGCTGTGGTACGTTGTTGACACCTGTAGTGCTAGTAGAGATTCTGCACTTCTAGCATGGCTGTGGTATGTTGTTGACACCTGTAGTGCTAGTAGAGATTCTGCACTTCTAGCATGGCTGTGGTATGTTGTTGACACCTGTAGTGCTATCAGAGATTCTGCACTTCTAGCATGGCTGTGGTATGTTGTTGACACCTGTAGTGCTATCAGAGATTCTGCACTTCTAGCATGGCTGTGGTATGTTGTTGACACCTGTAGTGCTATTAGAGATTCTGCACTTCTAGCATGGCTGTGGTATGTTGTTGACACCTGTAGTGCTATCAGAGATTCTGCACTTCTAGCATGGCTGTGGTATGTTGTTGATACATGTAGTGCTATTAGAGATTCTGTACTTCTAGCATGGCTGTGGTATGTTGTTGACACCTGTAGTGCTATTAGAGATTTTGCACTTCTAGCATGGCTATGGTATGTTGTTGACACCTGTAGTGCTAGTAGAGATTCTGCACTTCTAGCATGGCTGTGGTATGTTGTTGACACCTGTAGTGCTATTAGAGATTCTGCACTTCTAGCATGGCTGTGGTATGTTGTTGACACCTGTAGTGCTAGTAGAGATTCTGCACTTCTAGCATGGCTGTGGTATGTTGTTGACACCTGTAGTGCTAGTAGAGATTCTGCACTTCTAGCATGGCTGTGGTACGTTGTTGACACCTGTAGTACTATTAGAGATTTTGCACTTCTAGCATGGCTGTGGTATGTTGTTGGCACCTGTAGTGCTATTAGAGATTTTGCACTTCTAGCATGGCTGTGGTATGTTGTTGACACCTGTAGTGCTAGCAGAGATTCTGCACTTCTAGCATGGCTGTGGTATGTTGTTGACACCTGTAGTGCTAGTAGAGATTCTGCACTTCTAGCATGGCTGTGGTACGTTGTTGACACCTGTAGTACTATTAGAGATTTTGCACTTCTAGCATGGCTGTGGTATGTTGTTGGCACCTGTAGTGCTATTAGAGATTTTGCACTTCTAGCATGGCTGTGGTATGTTGTTGACACCTGTAGTGCTATTAGAGGTTCTGTACTTCTAGCATGGCTGTGGTATGTTGTTGACACCTTTAGTGCGAAGGTTACGGATGACTGCGCATTTCTCCATTATCCACAAAGCTTATAAAAACATCGCACAATATTATTCTGTTACTAATGATGAGCATGTGAATGCTGAGTATATGTTACCTGTAAAATTCAAATTTCACAATAGCCTTTTCATTACTTCTTTCATCGTCTTAATGAATGTAAGAACCATGCCAGTCATCATGGCTGAAACATAGGTATGCGAGTTTTATAATCACAATGTAAGTACAATAAGTCCAGATCTGTAATCCTTGCATTGTATTGTAGTTGTAGGGTTAGCACTGTAGGTGGAGTCATTGACTGCCCTCATACCTACTTTACATATGAAGATTTGAATCCCATGGTCGTTCACTAACTCCTTTAATGGCTATTTATGTGTTTCAAGTGCAGACAAATGTTTTACTTGCAAACTGTGAAAGTTAAACTCTGTGCTGACACATTAGTTTTATATCATGGATACAGCTGCATTTTGTTGCACATTTTATTATGACATAACACCCCACTAAGTTCAGCATATAATAAATGTGTATGTAGGTTTTTATCCACATGGTTAGGTATATATGTACACTTATACAATTTCATCTTAGACTGGCACACTTGTTAGTGTATGTAATGCTTTACATGCACATTCACAAATGTAATTGTTTCACTTCCATCACTTTTTGTAATCATAGCAAAGATCAATTAGCTAGGCAGGTAAGGTTCCAGTCTGTATTATGAGCCTTGGAACGTTGTAGGGTTGAATCTAGCTTCCTCAAGTTTGCCAGCAGTTATCATCATATTTGCACAATATTGAAAATGAAACATCAATGCGTGAATATACAAAATGTGACTTTGTATTTTATGGCATTGTTTAGTAATGTATTAATAACCACATTTTTCACTCTTCTTGTTTTACATGTAGCAATCGTTATGTATTAGACTAAAACAGTCCTGTTGCTGTAAAATTTCATATCTCTTTATGTTTGCAGCTGCTGAAGACTGTGCCAAAAATCAAATTCTGTGAATGAAACTCATGCACAGGCTTGAGGAGCAGTGGAGGAAGAGAGATATGTGTTAGTACTTCCCCTTTATGTCTTCAGAAATATTAACATATATCATTCTGCAGTTTAGATGTGCAGGCCTATGACATTCAGGGATGCTAATGTTATTGCAGATTTCCCATAATGCTTCAGCGAGATATGTGTAAGATGTAGTAATTTATTATGAATAACATGTGTACATAATAATGTGAAATGTTTTTATGTATTAACAATTTTTTTGTTACATTGAGGTTATGTGCTGTTTGCTGACACAGCCTAAATCAGACACATCTGTGTTCAACTGGCCTATTGATGTTGATGTGCTTGTGATTCATTTCAGTTTGTTATGAGTGTGTGTGTGTGTGTGTGTGTGTGTGTGTGTGTGTGTGTGTGTGTGTGTGTGTGCGCGCATGTGCGTGCATGTGTGTGCGTGTGTGAGCGTGTGTGAGTTAGTTAGTTACAGCATAACACATTGTATTTTATTGTCATTACTGTTTGTACAGCATGCAGTTACTAACTTATGCATATGGCAGTGGGACTTGGTTAATTAACTGGTGTGCATAGCCTGCCTATGCTATTAGTGAATGGGTGTTTGCTGACTCACAGTCTTTGGGCTATTGGCAGACCTTTATTGGCATGTACTGCCTGAGCTCCACTGTTCTTGCAATGATATATAACTGCACTCTGATGATTATATCACTACCTCGTATAGAATTTTCTGTCATTATTGTGCCACAAGTCATTCATAGTTTTATTGTGTTCCTGAGGTGTTGATTTGTATGTTCATGATTGTCAATTTTTTCTTATGTGCAAGTACATATATAAGTATAATACAAATGCAGGCAGTGATGGTATATTTGATAAGGGAAAGTTATGGATGTGTGTCTTACAAATAATTTCTAGCTATTACATGTTCTTGCTGTGCTTATCACACTGTACAGTTGTTCAAAACTATTATAATTCCATTCTTATTATATCATGTTGTGATTTCACATTAACTATGTTACGTTCCTCATCGTAGTTGCATATCATTTTGAATTATACCACTAATTGTTAATATTAAAATATATTTTTACCACTCACATTTCACTCATAATATATCAGCTTGAAGCATTAGTTGCACATAATGTTGATTTATAGAGTCACTTTTAATAGTACATTTATACCGCAACATAAATGTGTGAGACACACACACACTGAGTAAAGAATAAGGGTCATATTCCTACAGAGTTTCTCTCAGTGTATGTAACTGACACTGGTGTAGAGCCAGTCTAGAAACAGGCCTACACTAGTAGCAATATTTTAAAAGACCGTGTAAGTAATCACTTGCATTGGAACAAATATTTGAAATTGGGGCCTATTTCAGTAGTAGCATGGCATACATCTTGTATATATATATATATATATATATATATATATATATATGGATCTAGAACGTTTGCTCGAGTGAGCAAACATCCGAATCCATAATAACCGAATACACTTTAACAAAAGCGCTTTTATCGAAAAAGCGCATTCATTAAAGCGTGTTACAAAAAAAAAAAACCACTACATTCACATTTCACCCTCCTGCACCTCCCATGGTGGGCTGTGCCCCCACACCCCCCTACTTTAATATTCTCCCTCCAAGACCGCACTACAGTGGGGAAAAGGGAAATTTCCCTTACCCCGCACCATAGTACAGCCTCGGCAACAGGCATACTTACGAGCTTCTTCAGTGAAAAGCACTTTCGCGTAAGTATGCCCAGCCGTTTGGGTTTCAGTCATTTTCTCACTCAAGCAAATGTCCTAGATCCATATATATATGTCTACAGTTGACATGTTTGTTTTGCATGAATACAGAAAGCTGATACATCAAACAAATGTACAACTAGCAGAAGAAGTATGTTTGCTAAATTGAGTACAGTATGCCATGTAGTATACCTGAGTAACTTAATGAAAACATATGTTGGACACATGGACACCCTCGGTCTTAGCCTTCTATTTATAACATCAATGAATATTATGACATTTATTATGTACCATACTCATTACATTACACTTGTTTTTATTACATCTGTCTCTATTTTGTTGTACAATGTATTAATAAAACTTATGGGCCAGATCTGGTGACTATTATGTAGGCACTAGAAATTTATTATACTGTGATGACACATTACACATGTCCTGTTTAATACATTTTGATGCTGTTACTTGCATATCATATAATCTCTTTACAGTTATGCTGATGCATATCTGACATTACTGGAATAATTATTTGTTGCAGATCTCTACCTGCAAAGCTGATTGTGTTATGTGACATGTCAATACATACTGTGAAGCAGTAGACAGATGTGACAATATGGGAAACATTGCTATTTGCATTATATCCAAGTAGATACTACTATTGTGAGAGCGACCTCCTTTCCAGGCCTCCCATGATGCTTCAAAACCTTTATTATGCATTGTGTAATCTCTAGTCTTTTATACTATACATGTACATTTGCCTAAAGGCAGGTTTTGTAACAGACCTGACATAGCAACACAATGTACAGTGTGACATGATGTAAATGATATCTGCTTATAGACACAAGTAACAAATATGTATTTTAATGTACTTCTGCATTTTTATGCATTTCCTTATCAATGATTTCAGCCATGTTTAGCATATGATGATCTGATGCATATTACATATTATTTTCAAATTTAATATGGATTGGCTATATGCCCGACCTTAACTAAGGTATTATAGTTGGATAAGGTTACACTATAGTGTAATATCACATAAATAACAGTTAAAAAATGTAGATTTTGAACTTTATGTCAGAATTTTCAGATGTTCTTCATTCCACATTGCTGCAGTCCTAACTATTGGGTAGTCCGCTGTCCAGTCGGCCCGAATACCAAAGTATATGGCTGACGTCGGTCAGGGCGCATTAGACTGACGTCAGTACGTCAGGGTACTAATGCGCATGACCGACGTCATATCCTCAGTCTTTTTTGCCGCATGGTCCGATGCAGAAGCAATTTTGCGAGTGCAGGTTGGCGTTCTGAAAGTTTCTGAAGTCAGAGTTTCAGACCGAATCAAAGTTGGCTAAGTACCCCGTTGGGGAATACTTTGGTTTTTTCTTGCCTCAGTATTTAACCGGATGTCAGAAAAAGTGAATAACTGTATTTCTTGTGGGAAACAGATACCTCATAGGGATTACCATACTTTGTGTATACCTTGTTTAGGGCCTGAGCACGACGTTGTTGGATGCTGCTCTTGTGCTAGATTTAACAAACGCACTATTAAGAGAAGGTTAGACTGTGCCAGGTTAGTTTTTGGGAAGCGTTGTAATTATAAAATGCTGTCGGATGCTCCGACGCCCGCTTCGGCCAAAAAGCGCAAGGACAAAGCAGCAAAGCCTAGAGTGGAAGAACCGACAGTCCCAGACGTCGGATCTTTAGAAGGCTCAGTGGAGCCGGAGGTTTTGCCAGGTGTTTCTTTGGAGTCTCAGGGAGAGACTTTACTGTTACAGGATGTATCCTCGCAGGAAGTAGGCCAGGCTGAGGGGGCTTCTCAGGTGGCTGTTCTTCCCTCTCTTCCTAAGGTGGTTAGAGCCTCCCCTTCTGTTTCCAAGGCTTCTTTGAGAGGCAGGCCAAGTTCAGCTTCAGTGGGGGTTTCTCCTAGTGCTTCAGGTTCTTTGCCTAAGAAACATATGCTTAAAATGGCAGAGGATTTGATTACTATGATTAGAGGTTCTATGCCCCCTCCTGATAAGAGGCCTAGGGTGGAACCTGAGTTTGAGAGTTTTGAGCAATGTTCGGAGGCTTCTGAGTCTTCGGCTGAAGACTTGCAGGAGTATCCTCCTTATTCTGATTCTGATGTGGATGATTCTACTCCTTCAGCTTCTCCTCCTGAGGATTTTTCATTTTCAGAGACTCTGCATTCCATGAGGGAGCATTTTAAATGGGAAGGTCAAGATTTCTATGATTCCAGGAAGAGGCTTAGGGAATTCTTGTTTTTACCCCAGCATAGGCCTTTAGCTATACCTCCTGTTCTGAATGTGGTGGAAGATGTTTTTGCAGAGGCATCCCTGAATCCTGATTCTTTGCCTCCTGCCCCAGTTAAACCGGATAGGTACTATAGGGTGCCTGAAGCTCATAAGTATCTTTTTAAGAGTCCTAGGGCAGACCCGGAAACTGTCTCTCAGGGGCCTAAAGGTGTGAAGGCCTCTGTTGTTAAAAATCCTGTTCCTCCTGATAAAGAGGCAAGGGCTTTGGATAGATGGGGAAAGAAAGTGTATACTTCTTCCACTTTAGCCATGAGGGCGTTGAATTGTCAGTTTCACATGTTAAAATATCAGAATTATCTCCTTTCACAATTGAAATCTAAGGTGGATGCGCTGGCAGACGGTATTGAGTGTAAAGAGTTGCAGGATTTAGTTTATGTGTCTGAACAGGTGGGTAAACATTCCTTGCAATGTGGTTTTGATGCTGTGCAGGCCTCCTCGAGGGTGGCTGCCACTGGTTCTGTTCTTCGTAGGCATGCCTGGTTGAGAGATCAGAATTTAGCTGAGCATGTTAAAACAAGGATTTTGGATGCTCCTTTGCAGTCTGATGTGTTGTTTGGTTCGCCTGTGGAAGCAGTCTTAAAGAAAATGGAGGACAAGGCTAAGTCTATGCAAACTGTTAAGGATTTTTTGCAGGTGCAGCCTCCGAAGTTTAGTAGAAATTGGCCTACTAAGGGATGGTCTTATCCTGCTTATGATTCCCAGTCTAGGGGTAGGTCTAGACGTGGTAGGGGCAGAGCTCAAGGTTCTTTTAGGCCTAGGACAGGGAGTTCCCCTGCTCAGACTTCTGGTGAGGGCAGGGGTCAGTCCTTTCGTAAGCAGACCCAATGACCTGCCTTTTCAGCTGCCAGTACATTCTCGCCTGGCAGCACCTTTGGGAGGAAGGCTGTCTCTTTTCAAAGAAAATTGGGATTTAATTACCCAAGACAGATGGGTTCTGGATATCATTCACCACGGTTACAGGTTTTATTTCCATACCTTGCCTCCTTTCAAAGGCATGCCAGACATTCCTCCTCTACAAAGACAAGAGGCTCACAAGCAAATTTCTCTGTTGCTCCAAATAGGGGCCATTCAGCCAGTTCCTGTGCCAGAAAGGGGCCTAGGATTTTATTCTCGCCTGTTCCTAGTACCGAAGAAGGGGAACACGTGGAGACCAATTTTGGATTTATCTATCCTCAACACTTATCTGGACATTCCCAAGTTCAAAATGTTGACGTTACAACAGCTTTTACCTCTGCTGGGCAAAGATCACTGGATGGTAACTTTAGATCTCAAGGAAGCTTACCTTCATGTGCCTATAAGACTAAGTTGCAGGAAGTATCTGCGTTTTCGAGCTGGAAATTCTCATTATCAGTTCTCTGCATTGCCCTTTGGCTTATCCACTGCGCCCAGAGTATTCACAAAGGTTCTGGCTCCAGTGATAGCTTACTTCAGGCTAAAAGGAATTCAAATCTATCCTTACTTGGACGACTGCCTGATTCTAGCTCAAGAAAAGGAAGACCTTCTACAGCATTTGGATTATGTCATAGCAGTGCTAAGATGCCTAGGGTATTCTGTGAACGAAATAAAGTCCAGTCTAGTACCCTCTCAAGACATGTGTTTTCTGGGTGTGAGACTGAATACAGCAGCCCAGATGGCCTTTTTAACCCCGGACAAACAAAAGAATCTTTCCAGTTACTTCCATCAACTATCTCTTCAGTCCGGGCTGACTGCAAGGACAGTCCTTCAAGCCTTAGGGTTCATGGCATCTTGTATTCTGGTGCTTCCCAATGCCAAACTGCATATGAGGAAGCTGCAATGGTATCTCAAAATGTATGGACACAGCACTGCCAGGATTTGGACACTGTCATTCAACTAATACCTTGCATTCAAAAGGAATTTTTGTGGTGGGCTCAGGAATGTCACCTAAACAAGGGACTCTCTGTGACCCGGCCAGAGGCGAGTCAGATTCTAACGACAGATGCCTCAGACATTGCTTGGGGAGCTCATCTAAATGGAAAGTGGATACAAGACAAGTGGCCTGCCAGACTACAGCATCTACATATCAACATGAAAGAGATGTTAGCAGTCCAGTTTGCATTAATGGCTTTCAAGGAGTTACTTCTTCCAGGGCAGGTGTTGATTCTAACAGACAACACAACTGTCATGTGGTACATCAACAAGCAAGGGGGAACACATTCTTACCCATTGTGCAGGCAAGCAATGATTTTATGGGAGACTGCGCTCAGCTTGCAACTAACTCTTCAGGCAAGGTTTCTGCCGGGAGCACAGAACTCCTTAGCAGATGTGTTAAGCAGACAAATCATGGATCCCCACGAGTGGAAACTGGATCTTCATGTATTTCAAAAATTGACAGTGTCATGGGGAACTCCAGACATAGATCTGTTCGCTTCTCCACTAAACCACCAGCTGCCAAAGTTTTGCACAAAGAGGTTTCATCACACAGCTTGGAAAGTGGATGCTCTTTCTTTCAGTTGGAAAAATCTTCATGTGTATGCTTTTCCACCTCTGCCTCTTCTCCCAAAGGTGCTTCTAAAGGTCAGACAAGACAAGACAAGGATGATTTTAATAGCTCCAGATTGGCCTCGGCAGCACTGGTACCCATTACTGAGGAGTCTGGTAAGGAAGCCTCCATGGCCTTTACCCTTGATTCCACACCTGTTGTCTCAGAGGGACGGTCACCTGCTCAATGTCAAGCTTCACTCTCTTCATCTAACAGCCTGGCATATTCTGTTTTGAAAGACAGCAGGTCTCAACTTCCTCAACAAGTTTTAAATGTGATTATGGAAGCCAGAAGACCTAGTACAAGGAAAGTGTACGCAGAAAAATGGAAGAGATTTTTATTTTGGAGTGCAGCAAACAATTTGGAGATTTCTGAGCCTAATTTGAGTGTGGCTCTTCAATATCTTACTGAGTTATTGGACAAAGGTTTGTCTTTCTCTTCCATTAAGATTCATGCTGCAGCAATTTCAGCTCACTATGATTGTGACCCACCATTGTTTTCGCATCCTTTGTTCAAGCAATTTCTTAGAGGGCAAAGAATATAAGACCCCACGTAGAGCTCCTACTCCTGCTTGGGATCTCAATTTTGTGTTGGAGAAACTTACTCTACAACCTTTTGAGCCTCGGCTACTGCTGAATTGAAATACTTGTCATGGAAGACTGCTTTTTGTTGGCCATTACTTCTGCAAGAAGGGTTTCTGAGTTGCAGGCCCTTATGGCGGTAGAGCCTTTTTTTGATTTTTCATAAGGATAGGGTATCTTTACGTACTAATCCTTCCTTTATGCCTAAGGTGGTTTCTAGTGTGACTTTAAACCAAACTATTCATTTGCCTACTTTTTATGCAGATCCCCAAAATAAAGGGGAAAAGATTTTGCACACTTTAGATGTACACAGGCAATTGCGTTATTATTTGAGCAGGACTAAGGATTTTAGGCAGTCTCAGCAGTTGTTTGTTTCTTTTGCTTTGGGTTCGCAGGGCAAGCCTGTGTCAAAACAAACTATTTCTAGGTGGATTGGGTTTTGCATTGCATTTTGTTATTCCCATCATGGTAAGGAGATTCCAGCTGGGATTAGGCCTCATTCCACTAGGGCTACTGCCACTTCAACAGCATTTCTAAGGGGGGTGGCCACTAAGGATATTTTGGAGGCAGCTACTTGGAGTTCAGTGCATACTTTCTCTAAGCATTATCACCTTCCTCTCTACTCTAAGTCTAGGGCTGGTTTTGCCACAGCTATTTTGCAAGGCATGTTATCAGTTCCTGCTTCCTTATGATTTGCCAGCCTCCCTTACCTCTGCTTTGGGATTCTACCCAATAGTTAGGACTGCAGCAATGTGGAATGAAGAACATAGTACAGTTTTGTACCTACCATAAATGTAGATGTTCGAGGATCCACATTGCTGCAGTCCAATTTACCCTCCCTCCTTCCCCTCTGTGTTTAGGGGTGGTTGTGTAGGTGAGGTTATACTCTGGTAATTTTGTATATATTGTATATATTTTTGGTGCAGGAATGTTTGGAGTTTTTGGTTTTGGCCTTGTCTTTTTAGGGTCTTCTGACATCTGGGGCAAGAAAAGACTGAGGATATGGCGTCGGTCATGCGCATTAGTACCCTGACGTACTGACGTCAGTCTAATGCGCCCTGACCGACGTCAGCCATATACTTTGGTATTCGGGCCGACTGGACAGCGGACTACCCAATAGTTAGGACTGCAGCAATGTGGATCCTCGAACATCTACATTTATGGTAGGTACAAAACTGTACTTTATACATTTTTTTTTAAAGATAAAACCTATCATGTATGTATAATGTTTTTTTCTGTCTTGAAACATGACAGAGAGTGAGACCTTTGCCACTTCACTGATCAGACAAAGACAGCACACCAAACCACTGCTGGCTGAGTAAGATTCTGTGATCCAGTATGGGGATCATGATGGAGACAATGACAGTAATGATGATGACTGACCATGACCTGCACGTGCCATTATTTCTGCAGATCAGTGTTGAGTCCTCCCTGGAAAGTGTTAGGGAGATCCTTCTTGATGTTTGACCTTGTCAGGGTGGTCACTCAGGGATGTAAGTATTGCCTGTGTGATCCACTTATGTAATTCTTCCACCATGGTGTTTCCAGTATTCCAGTTTTTACACCTACCATCATGCCAGGCTGAAGACCTTCAGGTCCAGATCTGGGATTTAGTGACGGATGCCTTCCAGAAACAGATGAGGTACCTGACGGGTAACTTTTTTCAGGACATGGCACAGGCTACACATGCTTCTTTCAGATCACAAGGGAGATCTTTTAGGACTTTCTACCCTATCTGGGTGGGCCATCAGAATTGTATTTTCTGTGTGATTCACTTACGTATGCTGAAACCATGGTGTTTATGATATTCCAGTTTGTATGGCATAGGCACAATTGTGCACACAACCAATATTGCTGTTGTGCTTTTTGGACATAAGTCATGGTGAACACTGCACACATCAGGTCATATGTGGCTTTATCTTGCTGCTGCAATATGACACACAGGTTACTAGGCTAATGGCCCCAGGGCCCATACAAGCCTAGCCAAGTTCAACCCATGTTCCCTAGGGTGTCTGGTTCAAGCAGACACTAAAATCAGCACCTATTGCCCAGGTCCAAGAGGGTCACAGGTGGAACCCCCAGAGGGAATTTCTGGTTACCGATCCAATTGTCCAAATTATGCTTAAATAGGGCTAATGACGGGCTTTGTTTAACATAAATAGGAAGCTTGTTCCAAAGGTGGGGCAACCTCTGTGAGACAAATCTGTCTCTCTAGCAAGTTCTATTGATGTCACATACCAGGTTAAGATCCTTTGAGTGAGTGACCCATGTGCCATTTGACTTGCAGATGTATAGCATTTCCATTAAAGTTGGGTCAGAGATTACTCTATATGCAAGACACAGGTCACCTCTGAGCAGTCTGTATGACACAGAGTAAAGTGACAATGATTTCAGTCTGAGCAAAAAGACAGATTTTGATGACCTGAATTTTCTTTGTAAGGAACCTTTGTGGTCTCTCCAATTGCTGCAGGTGTTTGGAAAGGAATGTACCAAACTGAGCATTGTATTCTATTATTGGCCTGATGAGGAAGAGTACAGAGGGTTATAACCTCTTTTTTTCTGGAGACAATGCCCTTACTTATGAGATGAGCAATATAAACTGTCCTTCTTACCACTGTGGAGACATGGTGATTGAAGTTAAGGTCATTGTCGACCTGTTTGCCCAAATCTCTCACCACTGACTGTTTGTTTAGGATATTGCTATTGATCTGGCAGTTTACAGGAACATCACCCTTGCTGAAGGGGATGATGATGAATTTTTTTGCATTAAGTTTAAGACCATGACTTTGGCACCAGTCATTAGTCTGCGTAAGACCTTTTTGCAGGATGCTAACTGTCAATACTGCATACATTGCACCATATGGGCAGGGGTGCTACTCCTTCAGTCTATATGTGTGTGTACTCCTGTGCATGCAGTAAAGCATTATATTGTTCTGTCCAATACACTCTGGCTCTGTATGTGACAGATATAACAGTCACAGTTAGCATAATGCAAGTGGGACACAATTGTTCTGCTTGTTTTGCTCATGTATGTACTTAGAAGGGATGACAGCAGCTCACATGCTACATTATTCCCTTTCCCCTCACATAACACAGTGAGTTCAGTCAAGTATATTTACATGCATGTTACCCATATGTATGTATTGCACCCATTCGTGTGTTGTTTTTTGCTGTTATATGTCTGTTCAACATGATGTGTCTTTAATTATGAACCTTATGTAACATTGCTGGGTCATGCTATCCCACTGGAACAATGACTTTGCATGTGCCATGTACTGGCAATTATTGTGCCATGTAATACACAGTTTAATACTACTATTATTTTAGAGCACTGTGATAGGTACTTCTGCACATGTATCCACCACACAATGCATTGACATTCAATAGTCCCTTATTGAATATATAGAGGTAATGTTTTGTATGCATCATTCACAACTCCCTTTTTTGTCCTTATCTTGCTTATGGCACTAACCAGTCTTTTTGAACATAGATTATAGTAAGACATGTATACACAGGTTAGCATACATGTCTGTGTGTGTGCATTTGTGTACATATGCACTGATTTACATGACTATGCAGGTTTATGACCCTAATATGATCGACACATAACCACCCTTGTAATATGTACCTAGTTTTATGCACTAATTCAATTTTGTTGTGCTATACTTATGTACACAATGCTGTCCTTTGATCAGTCTTACACAAGTACTATGATATTTATATCAATGATGGCAGGTGTACCATCTGTGGTATTATGTTTGCATGGCAGCATATACTTTTGTTGCATGCTATGCCATTTGCTGTTTAACTTTTGCACATTATTGTGCTGTTTGTGCCATTTGTACACAGACTTTTTTACAGTCACTCCATTTGCTTCAGTGTACCTTGCAAGGACTTGCAGTCCATCTTGTGTTGTGGACACATGATGGACAATGTATCTCCTTAGCTATGGCTATCCTGCTTTATTCTTTTACTGCTTTGTTTCCTTGCTAGCATTTCCTCATTGATGTGGGATTATGTTATCCATCTCCCTTCCTCCTTATAACTTTGGCATACATGGTTCACATATGCATGGCATATTTTATGTATATGTTTCCCTTGCTGTACAGTATCATTGTTATAATGTTGGTGTACTCATACAATATGACCTTGTGCTGCCATGATGGATATCATGCACATGCAAGGCACATGCACACATGCTGGTGGCAATTGAGTAGATTGCATCAGTATTTATTCTGTACTTCTGTATTGTTCATTACCCAGACATTAGTATGCGTCTTGCCTATGCACAGACTTACATTCCTTAGCTTTTATTATTCATATATGTAACACCATTTACTTCATATTCCATGTCATTGATGTAGGTATGGGTGATGAGCCTTATTTCTGTTTGGCTTATGTAATTACATTATGTTTTACTTTGCTTTTCATTATATTCTGTAATTTCTTAGCCTGTGTAATAATTTGTAAACATATGTTAATTTTCAGTTTGTATACTGTTTAAGCAGGTTTTCTCCCTGGACCTCCATTGAAAATGGGCTCTTCTCGGCCCAATTGACTATCCTGGTAAACAAACTGTAAATAAATAAATAAAATAAAATAAAATAAAATAAATCAACACATCTACATTGTACGCATAACACCCACCTGTGTTGCCTCTGGCATGTAATGTGTTCTTTGACATATGACTCTCATTTCTCCTGTATTGGTTGTATGTATACTTATTGGTTTGTTGTTGAACAACAACAACTTATTGGTTTGGTACATAACCACATTATTGTTTTGCTGCCGTACTGCTGTTTTCAGCTGTGCGTAGTTGTTTGCCTTTTGCATGCAGAGTTAGTTCTAGTCTGTTCCTGCATTTCCTTGCCTGGATTTGATCATCCTTACTGTTGCTTGGCTTACAATTACACTGCTAACAGCTGACTGGATGATAGTATTCAATGTCTATTATTTACTGTAATGACCGCACTCCCCATTTAGTATTCTCTGACACACTCCTACCATCAGTCACACTCGTTCAGGTATGACTGTCACATAATCTGTAACATCTCAGCACTGCTTTGTGTATTGGTACATATTTTTTTTTTAGATGTACCATGGCTGGTATGCATCCCTACTCTATTTGTCATTTTTCCTTCATATGTGTTGTATCGTCTATGTGTGCTGTCTGTGTACCTTACCTATCCTTTATGTGTATTACTGACCTTTGTTTGTCATGTTTTGTGATGTTTATCATGTAACTGCAGCTGCTCTTTTCTCCAACTCTCTTTCCATGTCTTTTTTATTCCTTCCATTCTCCAAAAAATAAAAAATGAGGCCTATTCCTGCTAAAAAAAAAAAAAAACTTTTCCATGATCCCCTGCCTTTTCCTCTGACCTCTCTATTCCATCATCCTTGTTGTGTGCCTCTCTTCTTTATCCTCACCCTACATCTGCTTTTCTATCACCTATTTCCTTGGCTATGTGCATTACTTGTGTTACCCATACATGTCCTGTACCCATTGTTAGCTACTGTTAGCCACGGTGATGTGGCAGTGATTGCCCTTAACTTTACTTAATTAATTTTTTATTAGGAATTTGGTGGATTACCTTGGATTCTGCAAATTATGATGGGTGTATTTATATATGTCCATCTATGTATCACTATTATATCTGCAAATGTATTTAAATATTTTCACATTTTGGAATTACTGCTGATGGATATTCATCTTCAGCTAGTAATTTCCACAAATTACTGACATATTTCATTGGGCTTGTATACCTTCCATAGATGTGCATTGGTAATATACATATAATCCTTTGTCTCATATAGAAGTGATAGTACTATGTAATATATTATAATGTGGGTGGGCTCAGTATGGTTCTTAACCATTATATTCACCATTTGCATTACTTTGTTGCTGCATTTGTTCTTCTATAAACATTATTTTTGTTTGTTGTTTTTGTGTCATTACATTCAACACATTTTATATATTCTGTTACCTGGCATTTTGCAACTTCTCATAAAATCATTCTTATGACTTCTTCAGATTTTTACCATAGAGATTACATTGTATGACGCATTAGGCACAAACCTTTTTTTAACACCTTTATTGAATTATCACTTGTGACATAGGTAACATTACATTTATACAAAAGTAATCAAACTGTATTAACAAATTACCATTAACAAACATTATATTTCACATATATTGTTATATATTATATAATCTAAGCAACGTTACATAAATTATTCAATTCCTGCCCACCCTTTTTTAAACTAGAAACATTTTTATTAAACCATCACTTACGATTTAAGCAAGCATACATTTATGTAAATGAAAACAAACCACATTGACACAATCCTAGTTGCAAGCATTTTAAATCACAAACCATACTGACACAATCCAAGTTGCAAACATTATACATCATGTATTATCTACCGAATCATTTTCTGTCAAACTTTCTTAGCTCATTTGAGTCCTGCCTTCTTTTAAACCTCATTCCTTCCAGGTATGTATTGTTCCCACAGTTCTCATTGTTTTCCTATGTAATTTTCTCCTGCCCTTTTCTAAAGATCTCAATTCAAGTTGTTTTATCTCTGTTACTACATTCACTACTTCTAATATAGTTGGTTTAGATTATGATTTCCATGTTCTAATAATTGCTTTTTTGTCAGCCACCATAAGGCCTTACCATGTCTAGGCAATCCTGATTCTATATCACAGCTCAGAAAAATCATCTTCCTTGTCATACCAATCTGCCCACTCAGCATCATTAACAGTGCATCCCTTAGAGAATCCTTAAAGTCCACCAGCCCACTGCACTCCCAGAAAATATGTTCCCAAGTATCTCTTTCTTCCCCATCACACCTCCAACATTTGCGCCTACCTAAAGAAAAAATTCTGGAGTCTACTTAGGGTATAAAAATACCTATGTAGAGATATCTAAGCAAAAATCCTGACTCTTCTAGATTTTGTTGCATATTTGGGAGGGATACATATATCCTGTCATTGTTTATTTGTGAATTGCTTATCCAGTCTCTATTCCCAATCCTTTCTAACCTCCTCTGATTGATTCTTATAGTTATCATGCAATATTTTATATGATCTACTAATTATTCCTTTTTTAATGGCAGCTTCTGTTCTAGATTGTGCTAAAAACTCTACCAGTGCTGGTCTTTCATTTAGGACCTCCCTATTTTTTCTCTTTGCCTATACTCTGATATCAATCGTTGATAGGGAAGGCAATCTTTAACCTGCAGTCCAAATAAACTCTTGGCCTCTTCTCATTCGATTACCTTTCTCTCTCTAGTTATTTGCTCCTAGTATCTTGGTTCCTTTATCAGACACAAACCTTGTCTGTACATTCTGAAATTCTGCCGCTGGTATCTCTCTTTATAGATGAACTGCACCTTTGTTTATTTTCTTGCACTTTGCAATAATTATTACAATGGCCATGACTTGTCATCAAAAGAATACTTCACCTGGTATGTAATCATACTGTAGGTTTTTTGTACCCCCAGTCCATAAGCTGGCATGTTTGCTCACTTGAATCACATTTACAGCACCATATCATTCTAATATCTGCATCATTCCTACATCGAGTGTTTTCTTCGCACAGTTCCTAAGATAGTTACACTTCCTGGACCTTACAGTCCATTTGTTCCTGGGCAGAGAGAAAGCCCAACGGTCCATGCTTTTCAAAGGCAGGGAGATTACCCCACACCCCAGTCACTCACTGGGCAGGGAGACAGCCCTCCTATTCAAACCCAGAGCAGTTTGAGAGCCCCACAGCCTATTCATTCTCCGGGCTGGGTGAGAGCCCACTAACCCATTTGATCACCAGGCATGTAGCAACCTTATTGGCCATTTAATATCTGGGTGGGTCTATATCATGAAATCAAATAGGAGGAATGTCGAACACTCTAATGAGCGAAACTGCCAAAACTCGAGGGTCCGTTATTGAGGTTTTAGTAAAGCGCAGAGTGGAATATTTGCCCTTTCCTCACTGTAGTGCGATCTCTGAGTTGGAATATATATTTAGCGGTGGGTGTCCCCACATTCAGGACTTCGAGTTTTGACAGTTGCACTCATTAGAGTGTTCTACATTCTTCCTATTCAGTTTTATAATATAGACCACCACCCCCCCCCCCCCGGGTAGAGGGAGAGCCTCAAACATTGCATTCATGCTCTGAAATAGGTGAGGGCTCTATATCTCATTCATTTCCAGGGCAGAGTGAGAGCCCACAGCCTATTCATTCCCTTGGTAGGTTAAAAGCCCAACAATCCTATTCCTTCCCCAAGTAGGATGAGAGGCCCCATCGTATTCATTCCCTGAGCAAGGTGAGACCCACCAACCCACATAATCCCCAGGCATGGTGACACCCTCATTGGCCATTCATTCCCTGGACAGATGGAGAGCTCCACAGCCCATTCCTTCTGTGTTTCATTTTCACTGATGAGCATTTCCTTTAAATCCTTCTTGATATATTAAAATAATGTGTGAATAATGTCTGATCAGCACTTCAATAAATGCAGACATTTTGGTATGTGCACGATGTAAGAACAGCTAAGCATTAGGTCATGATATGTTTTAGATAGTTATTTATTTATTTCTTTGTTTATTTACTTATTTCCATTTGTGGTACCAGATTTATTATCTGTTCACCAGATCAACAAAATGGCAAATATATTGCTCTACTGAGTGATAGATACTTCCAGATTGTTCCAGCTTTCTAGGAGTACTAACTAATAATCTCAACTTCCCTTTATATTAAGATACTTCCATTTCCTTGCATTTCTTTCATATCATTCTAAAACAAAGCAATTGAAACAATGTATCAGGTCTTCTTTAACTATATTCTACTCTTTTGTTGTGAAGATTAGTTTTTCAAAGTGTTCATCTGCTCACCCAGCCTACATTGTAATATAACCCTACTTTCCTCTGCATAGCTTGCCCTGACTCTACTCTTCATTCACTCTGTATATCATACATATATATTTATATATATATATATATATATATATATATATATATATATATATATATATATTGTGTTTTATCAATCACGCTGTATATAATGTCATGTATCTATTGCCTTTATACCCTTAAGCCAACTCTGATATTCAGTTTTTATATAATACATGGATATACTGCATTTTGTCATTCACTTTGTATATACTGTCATGTATAAATTGTGTTTACCCTGAGCTGAGACTGACACAGAGATTCATTAACAACACAAGCACATCACTCTGAAGCTTACACAATTAGTCGGTTGTGTGCAAAGAGCAGCAATTGAATATGCGAGACTCCAAGCTATTCTATACATCAAACTGCTCCTGCTTGAGACCAGGACCAGGACACATGCTCATGGCCATGCTGAGGTGCAGCAGGGCTTGTGCAGACACTGTAAACCTGGATTGTAAACAAACCTAAGCTCAGCGTGTACAAGCAAAAAGTGCAATAACAGAGAAGCAACATGGAATGCATAAAAGGCAGGGAAAGTCTAACAATACAGTGGACAAGGAAAGTGATACAGTAGAACATTCCATTCAGTGTGGATAGCAGCTATGCGGGAAATTCACTGGCACTGCCATTTATATATGGGACATAAAACACGGTCAGTAAATTTTATAAATAAATCTGTTGTGATGTTTGAACAGACATGCAGGTATCACAAGTGTACAAATTCCCATGCCTTAAATGTATTGAAATAACAATGCAGGAGTAGTGGGAAGCTACATACATAAAACTTTGGACCAACTGAAAAAAATAAGGAACACCCCCAGACATAATTTCAAAATAAGTACTGATAGTGGAAACAATAGTAACATTTGTGGCAGCAGCATGCATGCTGGGAAGGGTAGGAACTATACATCCCAAAATGGTGCCTATTACAATCCTCAAGGACCTGCCAAAAATAACTGTCACTCTGAACAGCATATTATGTGAAGATTATGCTGCAGTGCATTGATAAAAATGCATAACTTTAAAAGATGAAATGTAAGTACACAGGAGATGCAGCACACTCATTACATAGTCCCTCAAAACCTACACCACCAAAACACACACATAGCAACAAAAACCACACACCTACATTCGCGGAGGCTCTCAATAAAAATCTGCTCAAGCAACAGAGACCTACAAAGCAGAAATGCATACAGCCTCCACCCCCCCAACACAACCCACATGACACATAGCCCACAAACTCAGTGTGCCACTCAACCACAGCCCATAAGGCATAACAACGTACCCAACACTGTAGTCATAGGTGACTCTATAGTCAGGCACACTGATGTTCCACTCACCAGGCTAAACAAGGAGAAAGTTACTGTCAGCTGCCTGTTGGGTGCCAGGATCCGCCACATAACGCACGCACTCAGGTCACTAAACAACAAGTACAAATATGACTCTGTCATTGTCCATATTGGTGTGAATGACCTGAGATGTACCTCCCTGGACTGCATAAAAATAGACATGGAGGAGCTCTCCGATCCTGTAGCTCAGGCAAGTATGACCTGAGCCCTGAGTAGCATCCTGCCATCACCCAGAATGATACCACAGTACAAGGACAAAATGATTAACTTCAACAATTGGCTAAGCTTCTGGTGCCATTCTAAGGGAATCCAGTATCTGTCTGCCTGGGATGACATGATTGACAGAACACAATGCTTTGCCAGAGATGGCCTACACCTGTCACCTTTGGGATTCTGGATACTGGCTAAGGCTCTTGCCACCCCTATAGTACCTTTTTTTGGGCAAGGTTCATATGACAAATTCACCACCGTAACAGGTACAAGCAAGCAAAATCTGAGGGTAATGCTACTCAGTGCTAGAGTCTAAACCTCAAAATGCATTTACTCGAGGCACTCCTTAAAATGGAGAGCATCAACATCTGTTCAGTGACAGAGACCTGGTTCAAGGCTCCAGAGAGCAAACCTGCATTACCAGGCTATAATTCCTACCACACCTTTTGGCTACCTAACCTGGATCGAAACACTAAAGGTGGAGGCATGTCCACATTCATTAAGGCTATTCACACCTTCAGGCTAGTTGCTCAGCATAATGCATCCGAGATTATCCAAGTGCAGCTAACTCTGGGCAAGACCGCAATCCAAATTGTAACTTGCTACAGATCCCCCACCATGCCCCAGGATTCCCACTCCTCATTTCTTGATACACTGGAAAACATTAGAGTACAACCCAACACCCTAACAATGGGTGATTTCAACTACCCTACCATTAACTGGGAAAACTACTCATGTATCAACTCTTTTGCTCAACGTTTCCTGGAATTCATAAATTCCAAAGCCTTGGATCAACTTATCCACACCCCCACCAGGGTCAGCAATATCCTAGACCTAGTCATTACCAACATGTGCGACTGGTGTTCCATACCAGAGGTCAATTCCTCATTGGTCAGACCGAACACAAGCTAATCAGCCTAGACATACACATCCTGCCCCCACCCTCCATTAGGGAAACCGCTGTAAAAACTTTCTTCATAGCCAACTTCACGCTTCTTAAAACAGAAGTGACAAACTTCACAACACCCATGCAGATGGACAATAGAGGTATGACTGCTGAATCCTACACAAATGCATTTTATAAGCACTTACATGAGTACATGAATCATGCTATCCCTAACAGAACCAAGATGCTATCCTCCAAAAAAAGGAAGCGAATCTGGTGGTCCCCTGCCATAAACAAACTCTACAACAGAAGAAAGAAACTGTTGCAAAAATGAGTAAAATCCCATGACTGGAAGAACTCCCTGGTCAGCCTCAGTAAGAAGCTGAGTTCCCTCATAAAATCCTCCAAAGCTAGTTATGAAAACAAAATCGTCACTGACTCTAAAGACAACCACAAAACATTATATAGCTATGTCAAGAATCTCAATGGCAACACTCAAATCTGCTCTGAGTTATAGCATAATGGCACTAAATATACAGAACCAACTGATATTGCCAACATCCTGGCAGATAGGTTCTGTGCTAACTTTACCCCCCCTCACCCCCTAAAGAGACCCATCTCTATACCAAAAGAATGCAAAGTTCCTGTAATCATGGCTGCACAGGTAAAAACCACACTCTCCAAATCCAAGAACACAGCATCCATGGGACCTGACAACATCACAGGCTGTGTTCTACATGAACTACAGAATGAATTGGCACACCACCTAAACACCATTTTCAGTCATAGCCTTACCTCAGGCTTTGTGCCCACTGAATGGCGCACAGCAATGGTTATCCAACTCCACAAAGGGGGAGCCACCAAGGACCCCGGGAACTACCACCCCTTTAGCCTAACAAGCCTGGTCTGCAAGTCCATGGAACGTATCATCATGGAACTTATAAACAAAGACATTGATAATCTCCAAACTCTGGACCCCACCCAGTTCACATTTGTAAAAGGCAGATCATGTCTCCTAAACCTGATTGACTTCTTTGAAGCAGTCACCAAAGCCATAGACGAGGGTAAGGAGGTTCACACAGCCTATCTAAATCTCGCCAAGGCTTTTGACACCATCCCCCACTCTGTAATTATAGATAAACTCACTAAACTAGGTATAAATCCCTATGTCACAAGATGGGTTGCCAACTGGCTCACTGACAGAACCCAAACTGTGAAAGTAGCAGACTCCAGATCTGACTTCAGACCAGTGACAAGTGGAGTACCACAGGGTTCAGTCCTGGGTCCTCTCCTGTTTGGCATCTACTTTTCTGAAGTACAGGCTAACACAGAAGGACTTTGGCTAATGAAGTTCACAGATGACTGCAAACTAGGAGCCATAATTGAAACTCCTAATGATGGGGACATCCTACAAAAGGGCCTCACTGAGACAGATGCCCTGTGTCAAAGCCATGGCCTCAAGCTCAATGCCAAAAAGTGCATTGTCATCCCCTTTGGTAAAAACTCTGTTCCTATGAGCTACCACATAGGTGGTATTCAACTTAACTCCGAAAGTGTGATAAGAGACCTTGGGACACAGGTGGACAGTAGTCTCTCCTTTGATAATCACATCGTCACAGTAGTCAGGAAATCCTTCTACATGGCACACCTCATCACAAAAGGTTTCTCAGTCAGGAAAAAAGAGGTCATTGTTCCCCTCTACTCATCACTAATTAGACCCATTATAGAGTACAATGCCCCTTTTGGTATGTACCTCACAAGACATCTACAACAACTGGAAAGGCTGCAGAAATATCTCACAAAGAGGATTACTGGCCTCAAACAGATAGCCTACGCAGACCGTCTCAGAAAACTCCAGCTTTACTCTGTCACTTATCGCCTACTCAGGGGCGATCTCTGCCTAACATACAAAGCTATGTCAAACCCAGAGCTGTTAGACATGCTCCACTTAAAGAAATCCCAATCCCTCTGAGCTACATGCTCAAGGGACCTAAACCTTGTCATAACAATAAATAGAAGAAGCTGGAGGGATAGATTCCTGTCCCAGAGACTTCCCATACTCTGGAACAAACTACCTATCTATATCAAGCAGAGCTCCTCATTAGTACTCTTCAAAAAAAAATCTTGATGATTGGATGGGGAAATAGGATATTCACCCCGGGGATCACCTCTGTGGCTCAGCTCAACAGGGGCACAGGAAAATAATTTTCTTGGGTGGCAAAAGCCAGGGTACCTTTTTGGCTAGGCTTGTATACACCCTAGGGCCAATAGCTTAGTACCTACCTATGAACCTATGAACCTATGAACCTATGAGATGTGGGTCATGTCATGAGAAATATACTAAGACGGAAATCCTGGAAAATGCAAGTCATGTGGAGTCAGTCTAGTAGCATCAATGTTGTGTATCTATGAATGTCAATGTATGCCTACAGATGTGATTAGCTATGTGTGAAAGTAAGGCCACTGATGATACTTAGCCCTGGGAGAAGTGATCACAACAAAAATGTGCCTGGTGTCAGTATTGTATAATGACAACTGCTGCTTGGACCGATTCACTTTATTATATGTGTTGGGAATGTAAAGCAGTTGTGGGTTATGTAATCACCATAATACATGTGCACTTCCTGCTACTTCTACCGCATATACGCAAGTTAGTGTAGTCTGACAAAGTACACCTTAACATGCAGTCTACTATCAAGTCATAAATCAAAATGTCTTCCCAGTTGAGCATTTCACAACACATCCATGATACCTGGATCACAGCACATAGTATATTTCACTGATGGGTGCAACAGTACTATCAAGTAGTAGGTGAGCCGTAGAAACCACTAAAATTTACATACAACAGGTGTATGTCAGCCTGTAACATTGTTGGTATCCTCTTCGCATCGGCTGCTATCTCCATTACATGCCTGTCAAAAGAACCTTGCTGCCAGAGGTAAATTCTCAAAAGTTTTTGCCACAAAGCAACAAATGACAATAAGTATTCCACAACATTTATTACTTATCGGGTGTTGTGCTAACCACAAGGAATACCTCATTATACTGGGCATGCTCATAAGGAAATACAGCAAATACTGTAAATGCTGGCTGAACATCACCTACCCATCTCATCCCAAAACCATAACAAACTATCATAATAAAGATCCTATTATACTTTGTGCCCACTGTGAAGCAAGACATACAACAAACCATTTCCTTTTCTTTACTTCATATATTGTATTAAGACAAATAATATCAAAACTGTTTTCTATATCGAAATGCACATGTACCTTATTAATGTTTTTTATCTTACTTCAATAATTATGTGACTCATTGTATTGTACACCACTTACTTGTACTGTATATTTCATGCTACTATTGTACTCCATAAGATTTTTCTGTCTGTACTATTGAGTTTATAAACTGTTGTAATGTGGAGCTTTTCTCCCTGTGCCTCTGCTAAAAATGGGCCTTTGGTCCAGTCGGACACTCCTGGTAAACAAATGTAAATAAATAAATAAATAAATAAATAAGAATTATTGACTAGGCCATTCTTGTCTGTATCTACTGTATTGTGAACAAAATGATAAAAGGCATATACCTCTGGATTAGAACATATGCAATATACATCAAGCCTCCTCCTGCATTATGCACTAACTGAACATGGCACAAGACTTCACAACATACTTGTCAGATAACACATACTTGAAGGGATAACCCAAGCATTGTGTTTGAATGCAGATAGCTTCCATTAAAGGGATTACAAAAGTCGACCCAGCTCTCCTGAATTGTAAATGTTTACAGTAAAGAAAATTGTAATAATCAATTGCTTTTGGAAAGCTAATTCTCTGTGCTATCACTCTTCTACACACTCACTAGTCACAACTTACCAGACTTGAACTCTTGCTGATGTGAGTTCATAGAGTTGTACTTCAGTCAGTTACGCCACACACAGAGCAGCATCTGAGGTCTCATGAAGTACACACTGGAAGGAGTTTCATCAGCAGTCTGTTGCAATGGTTATGCCTTCAATAAAATGTATTCTGTGGCTCAAAAACTTTTCACCCTGTTATGTTCACACAAGTGTGGGCTTGCATGTTACCACCTGTCTGTCATTATAGCCTAACAAAATTACATTACCAGACTTGAACAGCTGCTTATCTATGTCCTCAAATAACAGAACTGCATATTACCTGCTAATGCCATGAAAGAGGTCAGTATCAGAACTGTCAGAAAGCACACACTTGAATGGATCACTTCAGTAGAGTGTTTGAAGCCATATGACACATAAAATATCACATAAAATGTATTTGAGTTAAGAAAATGCTGTAGCTATGCAACTGTTAACCCTACATTTATTTATCCACATCTTATCTGCTAATAAACCTGTTCTGATCATCTGTTATACTACTACAGTAGACAAAAATATCTAGATGTGAACAACTACCTATCTAAGCCCACACTGTGTGTTAATTTGTACTGCCACAGGATCCTTTAAGCTACAGTTGTCAGAAAGCAGAAACTTCAAGATCTGATTTAAAAATTGTTTTGAAATGTTCATGCATCCCCTATACTGAATTTCAGGGATCAAACTCCTTTTGCCATGTCAGTGTTCACACAGGTGTGAATAAACCATATCACCATCTGTTGGTTAATTCAGTCCTTTGTGATACCAAACCAGAACTTCTGCCTATCTAGGTTTACAGTCTAGAGAGCCATATTAGCTGCTGATGCCACTGGAGAAATCTTACTACAACTGTGAGACAGGACATATTTAAAGGGATGACCTTGTCATTGTTACAAGGCAAATGTTTGGCTTAAGAGTCAGTAAAAATGTTTTGAGACTTCTCCCCGGATAAATGTTTCTATGGAGGGGAAGTGTACACATAAGATCTGTGAAACACACCAGTCCTATCACTGTAATTGCACACATGCACACACACACACACATACATACACACACGCACACACACACACGTACGCACACACATGCACGCACACACACGCACACACACACACACACACACACACACACACACACACACACACACACACACACACTAGTTAGCCATTGCTGGATTTGAATACTTAGTTAAATTCGCAACCTGGAGAACTATGCATTAGCTGCTCATGGCACAGGAAGTGAAACAGAACATATCCGAAGGGATAGTTTCATCATTGTGTTGCAAGGCAAATGTTCAGCTTAAAGGTGGATGAAAGACTTGTGGGATCCCTCTTGCAGTGTAAATGTTTTGCCTGACTGGAAGTGCACACACCAGATCTGTTGGATAAGCCAGTCACACTAGTTACTCATTAATGGATTCAAACACCTGCCTAAGTCCACATTCTAGAGAAATTTACTTCAACTGCTGATGTCACAGAAAAAAACTCTTATTTCAAGTATCGTACAGCACATAGTTATAGTTTGCAAGACATATGATTAAGGTGAATGGGCAATGTGTTGCCACAGAAAGATAAGACAGCAATATGTTGATCACAAATCACTACATGCTGCACATACTGCAGCAATAGCTTACGCATTAATTCATTCATGGACATTGTTATAGGTATGATTGATCTCTATGTGCATCACATTATGATGTAGTGATTAATTATGTGATGTCTGATACTTAACAGTTGCCAATCGGTGGCATGACAGACATGCATTCCTCACTGTTCAGCAAAAGATTGTTGCATGAAAATTGTGATTTAGTGTGTGGATCAGGGTGAAGACTTTGTAATGTGCGAACATTGTGCAAGGTATCTGCAAGACATAAATGCAAAATATATAAACTGCACTCCTTAATACAACTCTGCAGGTATGTATCCAATGGTCCACCTTCACTGGAACACATTTGGAAGGGTAATGTTTTGCAGTGCAAACATGATTTGCATGATGTAGTTACGTCAGTGGCATCACAGTGAACATGTCAAAAGCTGACTACAGTAAGGCAATAACCAATATGGAAATATTACAAGCTACTGACATTACTTTCTTTATGTCAAAATCTCAAATTAAAGCATACTGCTGGCACGTACATTTACATAAATAGGACTAAGCATGCATCAAACCTCATCACAGTGTTGCAAGTTTAAACTTCCCATATGGTATACATTAAACCCTGCAGCCTGTAACATATACAATTAACGGTCTTCTCATAGTGCTGTTAGTGCACAGATTCACATACCACATACACATGGCCAGAAATAGCCCATAAACCAAATTTTCTATTTCTGTCCTCAGTGTTTGCATGATGCTTGGTATCACATAGCAATGGTGACTGTCAGTTCATGTCTTATGGCAAAAAATCAAGACTTTTTATAATGCAGTGCTCATCACACTGCCGTGCTTAGCCCTGCTGTATGACAGAAAACACTACTGATGGCATATAGCTCCAGGATCTTCTTCTGATCCCTCATCTGTGTCTGCTGGTCCTGCCTGCAGTGCTGTAAAACACAGTCTCTGTCCTGAAACTCCTTTTCTGCAACTGTTTCCTGAGTATGATGTTATGTAAGATGGTACAGACAGTATTTTGGCAGAGGTGGTTGGGTCATACTGCAAGGTACCTGCATATGTATGTAAATATCAGAAACATGACTTGAAAATGGCAAATCATACTCTGTGGTGTTTCTAGTCCATGCATGTGAATTGTTGAAACCTTGTTCAGTTAGGTTGTGTGGATCTCTCATGGGAGTCATGAGCCAAGGTTCCAGTGCATATCCTACATCCTCCACTAGATGCCCTTGAGGAAAGTCATACATTGATATCCTTAGGTACAGGTCACAAGTGTGCCAAATGTGGGAATTGTGGAAACTGTAGGGGTGACCTACAAAAACATTATAGATGATACCTTGAGCATTACATACCATCTGATGGTTGATGGAGTAATAACCTTTTCTGTTTAGGGACCAATTTCCCATTTCACCAGATGGAGCTTTAATTTAAATCTGGGTGCAGTCTTTGGACCCTGGTACCTCAAGGAAATTGGCTACAGCATAGAAATTTGCATTGTGGTATCTCTCTTTTCTGGGGTAGTTGGAAACCAGACAAGCTTCCTTGCAAGTTAAAACATTGCATTGAGAAATTGGTGGAGTATTCTTGAGGCACAGGCCTATGACATCTACACTGTGCCCTCATGGGTTGATGAAAACTAGCTAGTATACATAATGCTACACATATGTTAGTTTAACCTGGAATTGGTTCTACATGTTTCCCAAGAGGCCTCATGTGAGGATGGCAGATGTTCACTATTTGCTCTATAGTACCCTTGCCCTCTCTGTTGTCCATAGTAGGTCAAACATGATCTGATCACCCTATGTCTTACAGGCCAAAGTCTGGCAGCAGCAGCACCTTGTATCAGAGCCTGCAGCACATACAGATTTATAATAGCTGCAGCAACCCCTAACAATTTTTAAAGTTTCCTGATGACTGAATTCCAGCATGTCTTAAAATTCCTAGCTAAAGCAAGCATGATGTGTTGAAACTCATCTTTTTACATTTCTGAATTGCTCCATCAAGATTATTTGCTTCATTAGCATGTACTTCAGCTCCGTATTTCCTTCTTAGCATATCTGGCTGCTAACCCTTGTTTTTGCAGCCGGCCAAGACATGTTCTGCTGGTCCCTAAATCGCAAACTGCTCAATAATTGTTGCTCATTGTACAATCAGGCTTATCATGCTGTGTAGGGCTAATTAATCCCGGCCTGATTTAGATATAATGGGATAAGTCCTCCGCCCCCTTTAACAAATTCAGAATAAATAATTTAATTAATTCTTGAAAAAGTACTTTATCATCTTGTATCAAAATGTAATAATGCAGTACAAATATTTTTGTAATAATTTTAAAATTAAAATAAAACTATTGTCTTTTTTTAGGTATTTAGGGATATAGTATTTAAATAAACAATTATGTTATCATGAAGGGCTCTAAACATTGTTATTTACATAACTTATAAGAAACAACAATCTGGTAAAATAAATTATGTACATATTAGCATATACAACATAATTCTAATTTAATTAAACCAGTGTTCTTTCTTGTCGGGTATTTTCATGTTTTAAGACTTGTAGCATAATTTGTCTGAAATAGCTTTAGCCAGTTTCATAGAGTAGTGCATAATTGTAATTAATTATACTACAAAAAACCTTAACAAGACAGAGAAATTAGAAAAAAGGAAGACTGGCACATTACCATGTAAGTCCCTTACATTGTTTAGAATGTTGTATTGCACAGTGATTAAATTTACCGTGTGTTTTGTTGTACCCTGGATATAATTTAACCCACCGTTCAGCTTCAAAAGTAGCATTACTGTCTCAGTAGCATTAATTCAATACCGTAAAAAAAAGGAATCAGTCAGGGTCGGTGCATATGAGGTAAGCAAACAGTGCTAGCAAAATGATGCACGTGCTCTTTAGGTGATATGAAAGAAATCAGTACATAGGATAGTTTTATCTCACCTAGTCACTAACTTACATTCCTGAAAGAAATCTCAATAACCAAATAACTAGGACTCTTAATGGCATCTGGTGTCTGATTATCCTTCTAATATCAACTTTGTTATAGTCATGTAGCTGGGGTCAGTTCAGAGATGATTCTTGGGATAAAAGGATGCAATGCATACTTTCCCAATTTGATATCTTATGTGGAAAAACTGTGAAATGAATAGCTGGAACATTGCTTCCCAAGCATATGTGCTATGTAGTTGGTTGTGCAACTTCCAAGTTAGAACAAGTGCATTTGGGGATTGAGCTCAGGGAGACTTCCATTCCTGCAAAAAAAAATGCATCTTTTTAAAGTCATGTTGAAGATTTTCATATTTTCATTTTATGGGTTTTCCGAGTGGGATATATACAAATAAACACACACACACACACACACACACACACACACACACACACACACACACACACGCACACACACACATGGAAAGGCAAGTTTGAATGTTTTTTAAATTAACTGTATCTCATCAATTTGTGTGTGTATGTGCATAAATTTATCTATAGAAAGATAGATATTGCCATAGATATGTTTGTGTCTGTGTGCATGAGCTTAGGATGTGTGACCTGAACTGTAAAGTAATAAAACTGATGATCACTGCCAACATTTTGGACAAACAACTTACCAAAAACTCAAAGCACTGAAAATACAAAAGATAAAAACTAGAAATAAAATAGCTTCCTTTTTTCAATTCATGAAATGAAACCCTAACAGCAAATTGAGACTTAATTTGGTTGAGTGACAGAAGCTTGAAGGAAAAGATTTTTCCGAGATATGGTATAGGATTGGGGTTAGAGGAGGAGCAGGATTAGGGTGAGGGTTAGCACACATTAGGAAAAGGAAAGAGCAGATGTCTCACATTAATGTGTTAACACTATTTAAGGATCTTGAGAGAGAAGAAATTAAAGAATCTCTGACTCAAATCCAGTTAGAAGAATCCTTATCAAAACTTAGAAAAGCAAACACTGGAATACCTTTTATTAAGAAACAAAGGAGTGTGTTCTCACGCATGCTTGGTCTGGGTCTACCTCTTTCCATTAAAAACGCACTTCAGCGAATGGCAGTTCATCAGTTCAACTTTGCCAAAATTCCACTTTAGTGAAACAACAGTTAATTGAGCCTTACTTATGCAAATCTCATTCTAACATACAATTAATAAAAAAATGCTACAAACACATTTATGCAGGGGGGCAAGCTCCCTTGCACTGTTCATGTGGGGGGCTGAGCCCCCCACAACCCCGCTACTTATACATACTAACTCTGAAATCACACTACAGTGGGAAAAAGAGAATATTCCCTTATCCTCACTGTACCGCAATCTATAACAACAAGTGATGTAAACATTAAAGGTTCCTCTCCCATACACCATGTAACAATTTGGTTTGCCTGTCATTTTGGAGCACTCGGGTGTAGTATGTCTCATTCACCAATGTGATATTTGGTGATTAGAGTATCAGTTAACAGCTGTTTTGCTAAAGTGGAATTTCGTCAAAGTGGAATCGTTGAACTGCCATTCACTGAAATGTGTTTTCGATGGAAAGAGGTAGACCCATAGCTATAGATATATATGAAAAAGAGAGATAGGGTGGCTGCAACTCCTAATATAAGAAACACATAGGTAATCATTGACAACATCCAGATATGATGGAAAGGCAGTAATGTGTCATAAAATCAATCAATCACAATATTATATGACTAATTGAATTATATATTTCACTGTGTCATATCAGATATCTGCCTTCTTAGGTAATAATTGCATTTGGCAAAATTTAATTGTTAATTTCATGTAGTATTGCAGTTGTTATTTTGAAGATAGTAGCTGCAGTATTGCAATTAATATCTTCTAAATAATACCCAGAAAAAAGTAATCTAATGTGTGTTTCTGGGTACATAACCCACATACAATTAAGCTGTTATACTTATTACCTAATGCAATCACCCTTAGCTATTGAAGCAGGCATGTAGCCTTGATATAAAAGTTAAGGTATGCCTGCTCATGATGATATACAGCGATCAACTGAAAATACTTCTCTGACTTCTATTCAGACCTGATGCTTACTTATTAGATGCATTCTTGAGGTGAGCTAGTCTCTTCTGATGTGGATCACAGTTTTCTGTTACCTCAGTCGCAGCTATACTGTAGACAAAAGACACTTGAAAGCATGATAAATAACTGATTTGACTGGCTAATTAAGTCATATTGTAGACAGGTGATGGGTCAATACACTTAGAAACTGAGGGGTGTTTGCAGTCTTAAATTCTTCTCCCCATCAGCTCAGGAGATCCTGCTTGCACCTCTTCATGTCACTGTAGTGTTGACAGTATTGCTCCCCAGTGTGTGGTATACATTTGGAAAGGAGACAGCCTTGGCCAAGCTATTCCAAACCTCAGCCTTATACTGGGACCAGGTTTATGCCCCCTGCAGTATCCTCTAGCTGTAGTGCTTCATGAGGAGTGCCATAAAAATCCTGGAATCCTCAACACCCCACCTTTGTGATCCAAATGAAACACTATCCCTACCATCATCAACCATGTCTGCAGCAGTCAAGGTAGAGCTATGGGTCTGAACTAGTGCCAATGTCAAATCTCATGTGTAAGAGCTTGAGGGAAAATGCACAATCATGACAGCTGTATTTACACAATTAAAAACAGCAATGGCTTGTCAGACACACTAGCACTGAGCACATCAAGAAGTACAGAGGTTGTTAAAATGGCAGTGAGATTTTGCCACGTGTGATGCTCAAACTATTGAAACATGTTCCACTGTTAAACATTGATATGTTTTATGGGGTTGATTATAATCATGGTTGCCTGGAGGAAAAATGGTACAGTCTTATGATATATTAGCCTGTTTGGAGTTACGTACTTATAACATTGAGTAGTACAGCCTGAGAATCGAATCCAAGAGAAAAAAAAGGATAAAAAGTTAAACTTTGCTCATTAACTGTCACTGACAGAGGAGAACTTACTTATTAACATATTTAATAAAATGTATACCAATTTAAGTATGAATGGAATAGTACTTAAGAGAGGTAAAAGGCAGTGTTTGTGTTTGTAATATGCTTCAGATGAATGTAGTTGCATAACTTGAATAAGACATTGTGAGTTAGGTGTAATATATAGTTCACAATACATACTGTCATAAATACATACTTACAATATGCAAGAACTCAGTAATTGGAGCACAAATATTTTGCACATCATGCATGTGTATTCTACATTATGTATCATCACTGCCATTTTTAAAATGCTTTATACACTTATACCGGGCCTCTATAGCAAGCAGTAATGATACAGTTGTTGCAATAAATATCATTATGATACTTGTGTGCATGTATTGTGACATTCCTTATCAAAATGTTGTGATAAATGGCATTCTGGCCCCCTCAGTAAACGTATTGGTCAACTGAATTCAAATCCTGCTTCAGCATCCCTCTTTCCTTAAGCTCATTTCATTTATACCTTGTGCCACAGGGATAGTTAAATGGCAGCTGGAATTTACTTATTGAGTACTATACAGAATGCTGTCATCCATACACAGGTGCCAGGCTCATTTGCACTGCAGAAGGCAGCAAAAATTGTTTCATTTTTTTTCCTTAGTAAGTAAACCATGCTTGCTTTCTACCAAGCAAAGTGTAATTGCAAAAGGCATTTAAAAATAGAAAAAAACATTAAACAGAAATTACATCAGTCAAATGGAATATATCTAGTAATGACCAGCACAAAAGTACATTATAGTGATGCACCCATCCTTCTCAAATCTCATTGCCACATCAAAACTTTAGTTTCTGGAGCACATTATTAGGACTGTATGTAATGCCACATAATGAGAATGGGGAAAGGTAACAGCTCCCATGTTGTTAGCAATACTGAAAGTAGTTGAGTTTCAAATCACAACATAATGATGTAGAAAATCTTTTTGTAAATACTGTATTTATTCAGACCTTCTTTCAAAATTACCACTTAAATGGTTTCAAACCCTGGATTACCCATCTTCTTTGTCTAAACTCACTGTACTTACACCTTATGCTACAAACCTTACAGGTGCATTTTCCTCATTGAGTACTATCCAGAGTTTGTGCTACAGAAGGTGGTCCAGATTAAATGTTTCACTTTTTTCCTCAGGAATTGAACCATATTTGTGCATTGCTGGCCAGAACACACATGCAAAAGACATAAAAAAGGAGTTTAAAAAGTACCAAATTGCCAGATTTTATGGATATGTGTAGAAAGGAATAAAGCTATTATAGCATTAGTATGACATATTCATTCTTTTCACATCTGCCTGCAACATCACAAGTAACATTTAGGTTACACAAAACCAGGATTTCATATTATGGAAATTGCTCAGAAAGTGGACACACAGATAATGACAGGGAGCCTTTCTTGCTACAGTCCATACAATTATTCACAATATCAAAGGTTACACTATATTGTATAAGTGTCATGTTGATATATTATGACATATTTATAATTTTTTCCAGCATGTATGACCCATATATCCACATTACTCATGCTACTTTTGTATTAGCACACTGTAACAAATTTCATATCTTACTACATCTATAGCACATATTATTATTAGGAGTGATAATAAATGGATTTACAACAGATCACCTATGCACCACACATTTCGATAGACTACAGATAAGATTTTTAGCATGTATCACAGATTTTAGCCTGATCAGTTCATATGCAGCATTGATTGTCAATAGTTATTCTGAATCTAGTCATAAAAATTCTTTAAACTGGATTTGAACCTCACCTCACCTGTCTTATTTCACCTCACTCACACAGAGATAGTTACCTGAGAGCTAGAATGTATTCTCTTAGTACTATCCAAAGTGATGACATCAGTGCACCAGTACCAGGTGTGTTTGCACTACAGAAGGCAGCTCAAATTAAAATGATCACTTTTTCCTTAAGGAGTAAACTATAGTTCACTGCTAGAGATTTCTGCCAGTCTAGAGTGCTCAATCCCAAATTGTGCACAAGTGATGAAGAGAAAAGAAAAAATAGTGAAATAGAGGAAACATTATGAAACAAGTAAAGTATACAGTTCTGATATTTCTTCAATGTTGTTGTCTTCAGACATGAACAGATGCTCTTTAAACATCATTGTGTTCAAACAAACACCACCATCTTTAGATCAGAACTCAAGGACAGCACCGCATTTACAAGACACACGGACAGCAGCGCATTTACAAGACACACGGACAGCAGCGCATTTACAAGACACACGAGATTTTTTTCATTGTGTACCACATACATGTATTTATACTGTGAAGTTAAAAATGAGGTAGATATACTCAAGATGTGGTATAATATCAACTGACAATTCATGTGCAACAGAACCTAGTACTGACCTTTGTCCTATGTAATTTGCAGTTAGATGTATGGATGGCTGTGATAATGGCAACAGGGAAGATAATCTTTCTTCACACAATATAAAATAAAAATTTGAAGACTGCAGCTCTTTTCTTCTCTTTATTTTGTGAACACCATCCTTTTATCCATTATCCCTTGCCCATGCTTCTCTAACAAGACTGCTACATGATTTGGTTTACAGGTAATATATATTTCAATGAGCAATGTACTTCCTTAGCATTGCAGACACAATGAGCTGAGAGTCAGAAACTGTGATCATAAACAGTTCATATAAATGTTAGGAATGTTGCTCTCCTAAGTCAGTCAATGTAGTCATGATCATTTTTGTAAAAGTATATTTTCCCTGACACACCCTTGGTAAATGTGAAAACATCATTGTCACTGCAATCTGACTAATCATTCACACTTGCAAACACTTTGCAGGTAATGCTTCTCAGTGCTCACCCTTGCAGAGGTGGGTTCTTAGGTGTGTACAAGGCTAATGACCACTAGAACCTTTTTAAGCATACCTATGCATCCCAAATCTCTGACAAGTTCTGCTGTACATGATAAGTGTAAGCAGGTGCTTGAAACATGAAACAATTCAAGCAGAGTCCTGTTAGATTTACAGGCTGCCTGTGCAGTTTAGCAGGCATCAGTTTTAATATCTGTATGTGCTAAGGCTATCTTTCATATAGGTATTCAGTGTGTGTGTGTGTGTGTGTTATCCTTTGCCTCTTAGCCAGAGCCATGACATGCTGTGCATGCCTACATCTACTAGCAGCATCTGTGAGTGGGTGTTCTCCCTCAGACTCCTCATCAGTATCTGCTGGAGCTGCTTGCCCTGCCTGTAGTCCTGGAAACGGTGGTCTTACTCCTTGTTGAAGCTGTTTCCTGATATTGATATTGTGCAACTTGGCACAGACTGTGAGTATTTGGGCTGAGGTTGTTGGGTCATACTGCAGGGCACCTCCTGATGTGTCTAAACACTGAAACTGCTTTGATCAAGCCAAATACATGTTCTATGATACTTCTAGCTTGAGCGTGAGCATCTGTGTATCCTTGCTCAGTTGGGTCATGTGGGTTTTTCATGGGTGTCATGAGCCAAGTTTCAAGTGCATAACATGCAACTAAATGCCTTTATGGAAAGTCACTGCTAGCAAACCTTGCATACAGCTCACAAGCATGCCATACAGTATGTGCAAGTCATGAAAACTGCCTGTTACATGCACAGACATTGTAGATGATCATTTGGGCATTACAGACTACCTGGTAGTTTATAGAGTCATATACTTTCTTGTTAATGAATCTCCTTTCTGTTCTCTGGGTGGAGCTTTTATTTCTATGTATGTACAATCTGAAGCCCCTAAAACCTCAGAGAAGTGTGCTATTATATACAATTTCTGCATGTTTCTTTCTTTCTCCTCTTGGGTGCATGAGAAACAGATATGATCCCTTGCATGTTGTAGCATTACATTTAGAAAATATTCTAAAAGCTGAGGTCTGTGGTACCCCTAATATATCACCTGTGAGTCTCCTGAAAGTACCTGTAGCAAGTATATGTAGTGCTACACATACCTTTATTTCCACTGGGATTGATTCTCTATGATTTCCCCTGAAGCCCCAGGTGAGGAGAGTAGAGGTTGCATATTTCCTCTAGTGTTTTCCTGTCTATCTGCTATTTCTCCAGAATTTGTTTCATACCAACCATGATAAGTCAGACAGGGTCTAAACCCTTCTTCTGGCTGATGTCTGGCAGCAGCAATACATTGAATGTAAGCCTGTTGCACATACAAGTTAATGATGGCAGAAGCAACCGCTAACATTTTTTCCCAGTGTATTTGGGCACATTAATCTATAATAGGACTAATATTTGAATATTTTTAGGCTGTTGTATATGCTTCCAGTAGGACATTCTTCCCAAAATTATGTATTAAATCAATGATTTTTAATAAATTTATTTTTTAGTTTTCATTTATTTTGGTATATGAGTTTTGTTAGTATATAATAAATACATAAGTATAGGTTGGTTTTGTTGGTTTTATATCGAGCTAGGTAAGCAGTGCTTGCATATGCCTGTATTCAAGAGATTAATGCATTTAAAATTTATATAAGCATAAGTTTGAATCTTTTTATAGTTTTATATGTTTCACAAAAATGTTTAGGAAAAGCGTCACATTTTTAAAGGTTCTATATTAAATTATGTGTTTTAAATTATGGTTTATTGCATTCTTTAAGCACTTTGTTGTGGGTGGTTTGTTTATGATGTAATTTATGAATATTTATGAATATGTATGAGGCTGATGTCATCAATTATGTGTTTGATGATGTTATTTAAATGAGGCAGTTAGTAATGGCAGTATCTGATTACGCTTTGGAATTGTACAAGATGAAAGCTCTCACTATTTTGTTAATAAAATTGATTTTGCCTGTTTTCTTTGCTCATATTTATTGTTCGTTGGATTTTTATGGTGATTGTTAGTTTCCTCTTGTTGGTTTGCACCAAGTGTGCTTGTGCTTGTATTCAAAATAATTTGGAATTGCAGGGCAAATGGCTACACTTGGTGTACACAAATACTTTATAGGTTCCTGAATAGCTCTAACATGTCGGATTGGTTAATTAACATGCAATTCAACTATTTATACTTCCATTCGCATATTCTGGTATTTACCCTTGTTTTAAGACTCTACACCAATTGTAGAGCCATTTAATGAATATGAAATTGTATGCTATCATATGTGTGTGGGGTTGGTTCTAGTGACAGGTAAGTAAAGCCTCACCAACATATGTGCTGTGTCCACTTCCACTCATCAGAAGAATTTAACTTTGGTTACATCTCTCTCTGCACTTTCACCCACTTTTAACAGAAACATTTTCTGTGAAACACACATATGTGATTATTGTCAAAAGTGAACTCCCCTGTGCTGCTTGCAGCTAATACTGTGGTATCTAAATTGTAAAACTAGATAGGTAAGAGGTTCAGTTCTCATTGTGGGGAACTTCAGTGTGTGATTTTTGGGGGGTGATAATTATATGTAAGTAACACCTCAATGTTAAATGGGTTATGTGCACTTCCACGCAGGAGAACACATTTAACTTTGGATACAGCGCCCGCTGCACATTAGTCATCTTTTAGCAGAAACATCATCTCTGTAACACACGTATGAGGTCATCATGTCAAAAGTGCATTCTCTCCCCTTATAACTCAGACTTTTCTTGTGGCACTTTCAGCTAATTAAGTATTATGACAGGTTTAGTAAAAATAAAGTAACAATGGTGTTACTGCCAAATACAAGATACGTACAAAGATATCACACCTTAAAAAGTTTAATGAATAAATCTTTCGGGTCTACACCCTTCATCGGTATAACACTACAACAATACTATTACATTTAAATAGGAGACATCATCAAATCACATGCTTCAGCCCATCCCTAATCAAACACACAAAGAAACTTAAAGAAACAGCACTATAGGTGTAACCTATGTGTTATAAATATTAAAAACAAAATATAAAAGACTTACTATCATAGTAATGGTCTAACAGACTCTATACATCTAAGTGTAATATAATAATATACACACATATATATAATTAATTTACTCATATCTAAAATATGCAATAAAAATTGCAGTATAAATGCAACAAATGCAATAAATATAATAAAAAGAATGTTTATATAGAAACAATATGATATACTCATCTAAATGTGCATACATAATTAACTAAAGAATATATACAAAAGTATAGCCATAACATTTATAACCTTTCTCTTTGTTTTTAACTAATATTGGTTTCAGACTAACAGCATTATTTAACCCAGGGGAGATGTCTGCCTGAAGTCTAATAATCCATTCTAACTCTTTCAGTTCTAGGAAATTATTAATATCTCCCTTCCTTAGACTAATATTGTTGTAGTGTTATACTGATGAAGGGTGTAGACCCGAAAGCTTTATTCATTAAACTTTTTAAGGTGTGATATTTTTGTACGTATCTTGCATTTGGCAGTAACACCATTGTTACTTTAGTTTGATTTATTGTGGTGTATACTGTCTGCACCTACTGAACAAGGAGAAGCTTCAGCCCGAGGTGTGTCGTGGTGTTGGTGGAGTTAATTTGGAATTACTGAAATTTACTATTCAGTCGAGTGTCCTGCCTTCACTGCATTTTCTCAGTGGTCTAGTGGTTCCTACAGTTAAGCTATGGAAGTTGTTAATGGAGTATCAAATGATTCTATTAAGAAGCTGTTAAGACTTCAAGAAAATCCCTTGTTGAAGGTAATCTTTGACTCAACTTCTGAGCAGGTAACAGTGAATGATGAGGTGAAAGAATTTAAAGAGCAACTTTTAACTTTGGAGAAGAAAGTACAAACCTGTAAGTATATGCAATGGCAAAGACTGAGTTTTCAGGCTTATTTAGAACTGGGTATTGTGCCAAGGGGCTTAAGAATACTGAAAATGCCCTCTTATGGCAATACCTACAATGAATTATTGATGCAATGGCAACAGTTAAACCTTAAATTGAGTGCAGACTACATGGTATTAATGAACAATCTTTTTGAACCAATAGAAAATAGTTTAATAGAAGAAATAGAAATGCTGGAGTCTAAAATTACAAGTATGCCTTGCTTTAATGACTCAATGGAACTTTATCATAACTTCCTGTCATGTATTCAAGCGCTAGATTTAAAACTGCAGCAGAGGAAAAAAAACAAAGAGAAAGGTTATAAATTTTATGGCTATACTTTTGTATATATTCTTTAGTTAATTATGTATGCAAATTTAGATGAGTATATCATATTGTTTCTATATAAAAATTCTTTTTATTATATTTATTGCATTTGTTGCATTTATACTGCAATTTTTATTGCATATTTTAGATATGAGTAAATTAATTATATATATGTGTGTGTATATTATTATATTACACTTAGATGTATAGAGTCTGTTAGACCATTACTATGATAGTAAGTCTTTTATATTTTGTTTTTAATATTTATAACACATAGGTTACACCTATAGTGCTGTTTCTTTAAGTTTCTTTGTATGTTTGATTAGGGATGGGCTGAAGCATGTGATTTGATGATGTCTCCTATTTAAATGTAATAGTATTGTTGTAGTGTTATACTGATGAAGGGTGTAGACCCGAAAGCTTTATTCATTAAACTTTTTAAGGTGTGATATCTTTGTAGGTTTAGTGAAAATGTCAGCCCTCTGTCCCCCCACATCAGCAAATCAGGACATCTCCAGCACCTACTCCCCCTATTCTCTAGGGAGCAAGTCATCACTGCCCTCTCAAAGGCAAAAAAATACAGCCTCCATGGGACCCAATGACATCCCATGCTGCATTCTACATGAGCTCAGACAGGAACTTGCAGCACCATTAGGCACCCTATTCAAGAAAAACCTGAGTACTGGCTTCATCCCATCTGAGTGGAGGACAGCCACTGTCATCACTTTGCATGAAGATGGAGCATCTACTGATCCAAGAAATTATAGACCCATCAGCCTAACTAACCTGATCTGCAAGATCATGGAACTCATTAACAAGGACATTGGCAACCTCCAAACACTCAATCCCACACAGTTTGCTTTAGTCAAGGGGAGGTCATGCCTGTTAAATTTGGTCAACTTTTTTGAAACAATCACCAAAGCCATGGACAAGGGGAAAGTGGTGCCCACCACCTACCTTGACCTGGCCAAAGCCTTTGAAGCTATTCCCTACTTGGGTATAATAGTTAAACTCTCTCAACTAGGCATTAATCCGTATGTTACCAGATGGGTAGTAAACTGGCTCACTGATAGAACTCACCTAGTTAAAATAGGGGAAGCCATCTTAAACAGTAAACCCATAATGAGCAGTGTATGCTACGGATTGGTTTTGAGGCCTCTGTTGTTTGGCATATACTTTTCTGAGCTATAGACCAAAACCAGTGGGCTATGGCTGACCAAGTTGGCAGATGACTGCAAGCTGGGTGCTGTCATCAATTCCCCTAGTGATGTGGACATCCTTCAAGAGGGTCTCACTCAAACAAATGACTGGGGGCAGAAGCATGGCCTCAAACTGAATGCTAAAAATGCATCATCATCCCCTTTGGGGAGAGTGACATCCCCACAAATTATCACATTAATAACAAGGTCCTAAGCATGCAATCAGTCATGAGGGACATGGGCACCCAGGTTGATAGCAAACTGACTTTTAACCACCATGCTACCTCTATTGTACAGAAATCTTTCTACCTGGCTCACCTTATTAGTATGGTTATCTCATCCAGGGACAAGGAGGTCATAACATTCTTGTATTCTTCCCTTATAAGACCAATTATTGAGTACAATGCTCCTTTTGGCATGTACCTCACAAAGCTCATGCAGCAGCTTGAGAGACCACAGAGGTTCATCACCAGGAGAATCCAGGGCCTCAAACATCTAACCTACATAGATAGGCTAAAAGCCTTGTATCTCTACTCAGTTTCATACAGACTCCTCAGCAGTGACCTCTGTCTGGCATACAAAGCAATCTCATACCCCACCTTGATGCGACTACTACATATCTGCAAGTCAAGCTCCACTCAAGTAACCTGCACATGTGACCTCAACCTGGTCTGTGATATTAATAGGACTTGTTGGTGGGACAGATTTGTGTCCCAGAGACTCCCCTTTCTGTGGAATAGTCTCCTTTTCCACATCAAGCAGAGTACCTCATTAGCCCTTTTTAAGTGCAGCCTGGATAACTGGATGGGGAACAGAAAATACACCCCTGGGATTCAACCTGTGTCCCTGTTGAACAAGGGCATCAGGTACTGACTTGTCAGATCATGGGATAAATTCTTGGCTATGCTTGTAAGGGCCTCAGGGCCTAGTAACTTCTTATGATCCTGTGATCTATGATCCTATTGTCTGGATTGTGCAGTTAAATAGGAAGAGGGCTCATTTCCAACATTCATTAAATAATGGGACTATACGTATTGCCACATACAATTCTCTCTTTGATAACAGCCTTTATGTAGACTTTCGACTTAAGAGTCATATGATGTCCTTCCATTCACTGCTGCAGTATTCTTAACCATATCAGATTCCCTGCTGCAGAAGCCTGACATCCAGCCAGTCTTCCAAAGACTTCTGAATTTAAAAGGTATGCAGAATGTCACCATATGCTCCCTGTGTAATGTAGGGCATAAAGGTGACATTCAGGCCTACCAAAAACAGAACTTATTTTCCACCAGTCTGAACGTATCTTTTACACTGTCAGTCTGTTTACCTGCATACATTATCTGCCATTTAAATGCATTTGCTTTCTCCAGTGACTTTCTACACTTGCCTTCTGTTTTTGCAAGTTAAATGCCCCATTGGGGATTTTGGTTTTTTTTGTTTTTTGTATTCCTTGGGGATAATGTCATCCAGGAAGGGTAAATGCCAGTGCTGGAGATAGATTCCCCATAGGTACCACCACAATAAGTGTTTTTTTTTTTTTTGCTTAGGTGCTTCTCATAACCATACCTCTTGTTCTATTTATCAGGAGTTTGTTCCAAAAACCCTTCACAGTAGACTTTCTTCTCTTTCCTTTTATCTTGAGATTCAGCGTCTTAAGCTAATCACTAAAGATGCTATGGAAGGAATCTCCTGCCTTGAGGGTCAACCTTTAGGGAAGAAGAAAGTGAAAAAGGTACTACCGTAATATTCCACTGTCCAGCATCTGCCAGGTGTTTCTCCTGAGGTCATTATGAACCCAGAGGCTTGCTCGGCTGTGTTGTCGGATTTCTCTGCTGTGACCATTTTGGAGGTTGGTGAGGATCTGGCTGGTAGCATGTCCAAAGAGGAATTGCAGGCATCCACCTTGGATGTTCAGAGGGAACCATGGTTGATTTTTTCTGAGGGGCTTAGGGTTTTTCCTCAGTTTTTACTTTGGGGATGAAGTTCCTGCTACAGTTCTTGACTGTCATCCTGGATCTGAGCCTTCTCAGGATGTTACCTTAAAAAAGAAACAAAAATGTAAACATGTTTGTGCTGTTCCCAGGGATCCACAAAGTGAATGGCAGGCTTTTACTGAGGGGTTATTTTCTGCTTTAATGTCCTTAAAGTCTCATCATAAGGTTTCAGTTCCTGCTCCTCCTTGGTCCTCTACTCCTCTTAAAAGGCCTAGAAGCCAGATTTCTTCTAAGGATGTATCAGATTCAGCTGACAAATCCCTAACTTATTCTACTCAGATTCCTTCTCCATTGGACTATGGGTCAGAAGAGGGGGAATCTATTAGTCTTGATGTTCCTTTGGAGGAAATTTCCTTTGGAGACACACTATCTAGGATGATGGATTTTTTAAGTGGGATTGTACTCAGGTGTCTGATATCCATAAGAGGTACTATGAGTTGTTGCAGTTGGACTCTCCTAAACCAGTGGTTATTCCTCCTGTTTTAGCTGCTTTACTGGATGCTTTCTTCAATGCCTGTCAGGTGCCTGCTTCTCTCACCCCTGCTCCCAAGAATCCTGATTGGTTTTCTAGGGTTCCTGAGGATTGTTTTTTTTTTTATATAAAAGTCCTGCTGCTAACCCATCAGTAGTATCCGTAGCCTCTGATAAGCCTTCTCAATTGCTTTCTTCACCCAATTTATTGCCCTCTGAGAAGAACAGCAGAAATATGGACAGACTGGGTAAAGAGATTTACACTTCTGCTATCCTAGCTTTTAGGGCTATTAATTATCAGACCCATATGTCTAGGTATGTGTTGGCTCTTCTTTCTCAAGCCTGTCAGCTTATTTCTAATTTTCCAGACTCTGAGAGTAAACCTTCTGTTCTATCCTTGCTAGGGACTTCCTCTCAAGTTGTTTGTCATGCTATTAAATGTAGTTATGATGACACAGATGCCTCTTCTAGGGCTGCTGTCTTTGGTTGAATTATGAGAATGAAGGCATTCTCGGTTTAGGCTTCAACCTCCATCTGAAGATATTAAAGTGAAGTTAATGGATGCCCCGCTGGATTCTAAAATTATGTTTGGGGAAGCTGCTGCTGATTTGTTAAAGTTCCTTCAGGATAAGGGTAAGACATTATAGGACCTTAAACATGTGTTTTTTCTCCTGTGCCTAAACTTCAGAGGAACTACTCCGGTAAGCCTGCCTTTGTTCATGGACAATCCCATTCTTCTATTAAAGGTAAGAAGAGTGGCAAACAGGCTCGTCCTGCTAAGGTTACTTAATTTTTGGGCAATCTGTAGCCTTCCTTTCTGGACAAACCAGGTGCTGTGTGACTATCCATCCCTTCACTCATTTTCTCTCTTCACCTTTATCTTTCTGTTCCGGTTTGGCTTCAGATCACTCAGGATTCTTGGGTTCTGTCAATCATTCATTAATGGTACTTCATGGTGTAGAAATTCCATCCTTCTTTTATGGGCATTCCTCAGCATCCTCAGGAGCATATTCCCTTTTTATCAGAGGTTCTTCAAGATCTCTTGTCTTAGGGTACTATTCAAGAGCTACCTGTGTCCCAAAGGGGAAATGGTTCTACTCCTGACTGCTTCTACTGCCCAGAAAAGAGGGCACTTGGAGACCTATTCTAGACCTCTCTCATCTAAACAATCTTCTAAAAGTACATTTTTTCAGATGTTGTTCCTCCAAATTCTGTTTCCTTTCTTGCTCCCTCAGGCCGATATGGTGTCTCTGTATCTCAAAGATGCTTATCTCCATATTCTGATCAATCCTCTTTTCAGGACGTTTTTGCATTTCTCTGTTGCTTCCTGGCATTTTCAGTTCTATGCTTTGCCCTTTTGCCTTTCTACTGTCCCAAGAGTATTTAACAAATGTTTTGCTCCTGTGATTGCCTTTTTCAGACTTCAAGGGGTCCTGATATTTCCTTACTTGGATGACCTGTTGATTCAGGTATCCTCTCCAGAGACCCTTTTGCAAAATCTTTATTTTCTCATATCCCTTCTTCAGAGCCTGGGGTTCACTATAAATTTCAGAAACTCTTCTCTGACTCCTTCTCAAGATCATGTGTTTCTGGGTTGCAGGATTCAGATGATGCAAATGCTTGCGTCCCTACCCCCACCAAAGGCCTTAACTCTCATTTCTTTCTTTCACACTCTTCCTCTGGCTTCCATTACTGCCATGGATTTTCTGAGAGTTTTGGGTTTCATGGCATCTACCATACCGATGCTTCCTCTGATCAAACTTTATATGAGAAAGTTTCAGTGGTTTCTGAAGTGAGTGTGGCTTTAACATGCACATCCTCTAGAATTTGTAGTTCCTCTTCTTCCTTGTCTCAGACGGGAACTTCTCTGGTGGATTCAGCAATGGCCTCTGAATCCAGAGAACCCTTTTCATCCCCCTCTTCCCTCTCAGGAATTGTTCACAGACACCTCAGACATGGGGGTGATGTTTCGCTCTCTAGAGGTACAGAAAGTGTAGTTGCCTTGTCAACATAAGGAACACATCAATGTCAAAGAGATGAGAGGCCTTCTGCTGGCTCTTCAGGCCTTTCAGTCTCTCTTTTCTGCAGGGCCTCTCAAGATATTCACAGACAGTACCACAGTGATGTGGTATATGAACAAGCAGGGAGGAATGAGAGCTTATCCTCTTTGCCAGTTGGCACTTCTGGCATGGGATCTTGCTGTCAAGTGTCACTTGACTCTTTAGATAATTTATATCCCTTCTGGTCAGAACATTGTGGGAGACACTCTGAGCAGATCCTTAACTCGGTCCCATGAATGAGTGCTTCACAGGGATGTGTTTCTGGACATTATCCATCAGTGGGGCACTCCTCAAGTGGATCTTTTTGTCTCCCCTCTGAACAGACAACTTCCTCTGTTTTGTGCCAGAGTCCCAGGTCCTCTGGTATGGAAGGAGGATGCCCTCTCATTCTTTTGGAAGGGAATGTTTCTTTATGCATTCCCTCCCCTTTCTCTCATTCCAAAGTCTTGTTCAAAATTCAACATGAAGCTCCCAAAATCTTGTTGGTGGCTCCCTTTTGGCTGTGACAGCACCGGTTCCCTTCTTCTTCTGCAAATAGCCAGGGGCAATCATCACAAGTTACCTCACAGGGTCGATCTAATCACACAAGAGAAAGTATCTCTTATCCATCCCCACCGGTCCAAGCTTCAACTGACATTGTGAGTGTCAGGATTTTTATTCCTAATAGACACCTTTTTTCTGAGGATATGCTTCAAGTCCTGTGGGAGGCCAGGAAACCTACAACTAGGAAATCCTACTTATCCAAATGGAAGAGGTTTTCTTTTTGGTGTGTCTCTCGTAACCTGGACCCACTTACTGTGGATGGTCCTTTGGTTCTTTCTTAATTGAGTGAGTTGTTCAATGCTGGTTTGGCCTATTCTTCTATTAAGGCTCACCTATCAGCTATCTCTGCTTGTCTGCCCTTTTCTCCTCCTTTGGATTTGAGGTGAAACAAGTTCTTAAAAGCATCCTTAATATTAGGTCTCCCAGGAAGCCTGTTCCTCCACCCTGGGATCTTAATTTTGTTTTGGAGAAGTTGACTCATGGTCCTTTTAAGTTTTCTGCTTTAGCTTCTTTACAACATTATTCCTGGAAGACCGTTCTTTGTTGGCATGTACTTCTACCAGACAGGTGTCTAAGTTGCAGGCCCTTATGGCTCATCCTCCTTTTTTGATTTTTCATGAGGACAGAGTATCCTTGTACACTAATCCTTCTTTTATGCCGACGGTGGTTAATGAGATATTACTTAATCAGTCTATCAATCTGCCTATTTTTTTCCCTCTCCAAAAACTGATAGTGAGAGGGTGCTGCATACTTTGGACATGCATAGGCAACTTAGAGTTTATTTGGATGTGACTAAGGCTATTAGAAAATCTGATCGGTTATTTGTTTATTTAAATCCTAGATCTTTGGGGATTGCTGTTTCCAAGCAAACTATTTCTTCTTGGATTTCTAAGGCTATTTCCTTTTGTTACACTTTTCATGGCAAAATGCTTCCTTTTTTAATTAAGGCTCATTCTAATAGAGCTGTGGTTTCTTATGGTGCTTTTCTCAAAGGCTTAGATACTAATTCTATTCTTGAAGCAGCTGCCTAGACTTCTGTGCATAACTTACAAAGCACTATAAGTTGGATGGTATCTCTAGAGCTAGGGCTGGTTTTGCTAGTTCCATTCTTCATGTTTTTTAAGGAAGTCTTCTTCCCCTTCCTCCACCAAGGTTTCCTCTTGCGCCTTATTACTCTCCCATATAGTTAAGAATACCGCAGCAGTAAATGTAAGGACATAGTACAGTCGTGTAAAATCTTACCATAACGGTAGATGTCCTTGCCTTCACTGCTGCAGTATTCACTCCCTCCCTCCATCCCCCTAGTTCTTTTTACTTCCTGGATGTGCACATTACCTCTTGGGTTCCTTGAACTAGGGTTCCTCCTGAGGCAATCAATTCTGGTTTTGGTAGGCCTGAACGTCACCTTTATGCCCTACATATTCAGAAGTCTTTGGAAGACTGGCTAAACGTTGGTCTTCCGTGGCAGGGAATCCATATAGTTAAGAATACTGCAGCAATGAAGGCAAGAACATCTACCCTTATGGTAAGATTTTACACAACTATTCTTCCACTGCCAGAGGACCACCCTATAAATTTGCATTACCCACAGGCAAACAGCAGTTTTGGAAACACATTATGCTATCAGAAATTAACTACACCACAGTGCTCATATGAGTTACCCCTTGGCACTGGCTGCTGATACTGTGCTCTCTAGAATGTATAAGTACAGAGGGAGGAGGTTTGAATCCAGCAATGACTGATTACTGTGTGTGAGTGTGAGTGAGTGCGTGAGTGTGAGTGAGTGTGTGAGTGTGAGTGAGTGTGAGTGAGTGTGTGAGTGTGAGAGTGTGAGTGAGTGTGTGTATGTGTGTGTGTGTGTGTGTGTGTGTGTGTGTGTGTGTGTGTGTGTGTGTGTGTATTTATTTATTTATTGATTGACATTTGATTACCTGGAAAGTCTGGCTGTCTAGGAGCTCATTTTCAGTACATGTCTGGGGAGAAAAGCTCCTTAGTATTACAAAACATTTTAATGATAATAATTTTATATTCTTTAGAAATAACACATAAAACAAATACAGTTTAAATAATTATACCAAATTAAACATAATATGAAAGCATTGGCTAAGAATAGATACAATTATAAGACAATGATGTAATAGAGACATTTTAGCCAGTTTATAGAGAAATTAAAGGTAAGTTAGTATAATGCAAACAGGAATGGCAATATGCCTTATGGTATATTTAGAGAGAAAAACAGATAAATTGATAGAAGTAAGGAAGTGAGTAAAGAAGAGTGAGTAAGGAGTTATAAGGTATGACTAGATACTTATTCACATTCAGGGATATAGTTTATTATGGTGTTGAGCAAGAAGAGAGACAGATTTTGGCTATGAAGTCTTTCAGAACGGTTTTATAGGATGGGATGGAAGGTACTGACCTGATGGATACAGGTAAGGGGTTCCAGGCCTTAGCAACATAGCATGAGTATAGACAATGCCCACCAGATTTGATAGGTTTGTAAACATACAGGAGTTTGTGGTCACTGGATCATAATGACCAACTGGGAACATAGTTGTGTTGAATGTTATTTAGTGCTGCATAAGCAGACTGATGCTGGATAATTTTATAGGTGCTAAGAAGCTGTGTGTATGTTAGCTGAGGGAGTAGTTCTAACTAGTTTAGTCTTTTCAGTGCTATACAGTAATGGGTACTGAAAGGGTTATTTACTGCAAATTTAGCAACTTGTTCAAGTTTTGATTTTTGTGATGCCTGAAGGTCAGTAAGGATCAGAGCACCATAGACAAGAGTGGGGAGGAGAAAAGTAGTGGCAAGTGTTGCTTTGGTTGTGTTGGTGAGAAAGTTTTTGTTTCTTTAAAGCGTCCACAATTTTCTTATTATATGAAAGTCGAATTTAAGATTGTCATCCAGTATCATCCTTAACAACTTGCTATGAGAAGTGACCTCATTACTTATATTATCAAGAGAGAGAACTTAACTTTTTTCATGAGAGAAGGATTTGAGGAAAGATGTAATCTTTTTTTTTTTTTTTCTTTTTAGAGCTGACCATGACTTGTGAGTTACAAAGTCGTGCTTCAGTGGCTGTTAAAAGTTTCTGTGTATTTTCTGGAGCTGTGCCATGTTGTCAAATGTGCAAATGAGTGTAATGTCATCTGCGTACTGTATTAGGCAGGCCTGATATGTGGATGTGTGGGGGTGTTGGTGAGAATGTTAAAGAGGAGGGGCCAAGGAAAGAGCCTTGTGGTACACCACTGGTGACTGGTGGCCACGGAGAGAGGGTATAGTGCCATTTTGCTGACTGATAGTTATTGGAGAGGTAGATTTTTAACCATAGAAGTGTGGGTTGAGAGATATCTAATGAGGACATTTGAAGTAGAATTTTGCTGTGACAAACTGTGTCAACAGCTTTCAACAAGTCTAGAAATAAGGTGAAGACTAGTTTGCCATTATCTTTAGCTTTATTGACAGTGTGTATATTAGTTAGAAGTACAGTGTTAGTGCTATGGGAATGCCAGAATCCTTGCTGTGTGAGGGATAAGAGGTCTTCCTGCTGGAGATAGTTTAGCAATTGTTTTTAATGCATTTTTCAAGTATTTTGGAGAGGGGGATAAGATTGCTATAGGTCTAAAGTTAATAAATGTCTGATGAATTTCCTTCTTTATTAAGAGGGATAATGTGTGACTTTTCCAAAGGCAGGGAATGTGGGATTACTGCATTGACTTATATATATATATATATATATATATATATATAGGGATTGAGACAGGATAGACAATGTTATTGGATGCTATTTTAAGGTATTTGCTTGGAAAGTCATCAGGTGATGTAGGGTAGGGCTATGTTTACTGTTATTCTGAAAGTTATTATAGTATAGTTCTTTGTCTTCATTCATTTGCTTTTTACTACAATTGTGAATCGTTTTGAAGTTTTCAAGATATTCTGGTGTTTTATATTTTTGACATTTTTTCCATGCTTTTTCTCTATCCTGCAATAGCATTCTATTCTTTTGGGGCATCAAATTGCATTATTTGTTTTAGTCTCTTGCTTCTAGGAGGTACAAGGCTGTTTAGGATATTCAGGAAATTTGTACTGCATTCATGAACAGCATCATCTTAGGGAAGGATTTTTAGGAAGTTCCAGGTGATATATGATAAGGTAGTAATGAATATGTCCGGGTTAAATTTGGAAAGGTTGCATGTTGTTTTATAAAAATGCTATTTAAGTGGATGTGTGCGATGTGTGGTTGTACATACTGGGAGATTATCACTGAACAAGTCTGACATTGTACATGTGGTGGTGTATTTTCTAGGGACTGATACCAGGATCCAGACTAATAGGGAATTTGATGTCCTGCTATAATGTGTGAGGCTGTTAATAAGATGAGTGAAACCATATAAACTCATGGAAGATGTAGAGGAGTTAAGAGTTTATGTCCAACCAATTGACATTCACATCACCTAGTAGCATTTTTTCATGTCAAATTGTTATGAATATCCAGGGTAGGATCTATATCAGAACACTGAAGTTTTAAAACTTCAGATGTTCTAATATCAACCCGTTTTGAGCGAACGCTAAAAATAGCGAAACTGCAGAACACTGAATTCTTTCCTAGGAAAAGAATTTGGTTGGCCGGTTCTGTGGCTTTGCTATTTTCAGCGCTGTGGTGGAAATTTACGGGTCGGGTTCAGGTAAGTGTGCAACTGTGTGGTTGTTAGGATTAGGGTGTGGGTTAGGTGAGTTAGGGTTAGGGCGCAGGTTAGGTGAGTTAGGTGAATTAGGGTTAGGGGCGGGTTAAGTGAGTTAGGGTTAGGGCGTGGGTTAGATGAGTGTGCGATAGTGATGGACCTTAGGGTTAGGGTTTGGCTTTGGGCTAAGATAAGTGGATAGATAGTAGTGTATGTATAGTTTAGTGTAGAGTTAGTTGTAGGATTATAAGTGTATGTGTGTGTATATTGATGTTTTTTACGTGTGCTTGTGTTGTGTGTATGTGTTTCAGAATAGCTGAATGTTCGATATTATGTGGTTTAGATATTTTAGGTTCGATGAAATAGCATTCGCTATTTTAATCTTTCGATAACGTGATATAAACACTCCAGGGTAGGATATTTTCCAGTATAGCTGTATTGCCATCAGGAAGGTTGTAAAGGACAGTAATGTATATTTGTTTAAAATTGTTTATATTCAGAAAGCAATAAGAAACTCTGCCAAAGTGAATTTTGGTATTGGTTTGTTGTAAGACAAAATGTGGTAGTTGTTGGAAAATATTAAAGCAATACTACCACCTTTCCTCTTTATATGGTCATTATGGATGATATTATAATCAGAAGGTGTCATTTCTAAGTTGTTTATGCTGGGTTTAACCCAAGTTTCAGTTGCACTAAGAATATTAGGCTTATAATAGGTTATCCAAGCATGTAGTTCAGCAGTTTTATCTGTTATGCTTCTAACACTTATGGCAGTAAAAGTTAGATTACCAGGAATGGACGTTGACCGTTGTGGAGTTAGAAAGGTTTGTGGAAGAGAATTGTCTTGATGTTCATTGTGATAGGCAAAGCCAGGATGAGAGTGAATATCTCCTCCTAGATGGATTTTAGCATATTGGGGAATTATTTATACTTGTTTTAGGAGTGTATTTTTTTCACTTAATTTTGTTTTAGTTTAAAGTGAAATGGAGTTAATCTTTCTATATTTGGAGTTAAGGTAAGGGGCATCAAAAATAGGTTTTGTGCGATGTGTGGAGAGTGCAGGAAGGACAAATGAATAGGTGATTGGGACAGAGTTGGAGAGATGTTGAGAACTATTACAGAGTCATGGTAGGATGAGAGATGGCCCAGTAGGAGGAGAAGAATAGAGGATAAGCTGAGGAGTACCATGATTAAGTAAAGGGATCTGTATCTTATTCATGACATAGTGAGGAAATAAAGAAGGGAAAAGAAGTTCCAGGGCAGTAGGATATTTAGTGGTGGTGGAGTCTGAAATCTGATAGAAGGCAGGTAGAAAAGAAATATTATCTATGAAAGAAGAAAATTAGGTTGTCCTGTTATCTTTTCGGGAATATAAGGAGTAGAAGGATTTAAAAGGCTAGAGTATAAGGATGGAGTTAAAACAGTAAGAAGGGATGGTTTATTTGAGACAAGTGGTAGATACAATGTAGAATAGATAGGTACTGTTAGGGACAGGTGTGAGATTGACCGAATATGAAGTGAAGCAGTATGGGAGGGAGAAAGGTAGTTGGAAATGGTCCTAAAAAATTAAATGCAAGTTGGGAATTAGGTAGAAAGAAACTGGAGTGTTTATACGATAGTAGTAAGGTTGTTTGGGGAGAACTAGCAAATAAGAGTCACAAGTGACATGTGTGTTTGGAAAGTACAATAGTAGAGTAAGAGGGAGTAGGTGGTAATTTGGGATAGAGAAGTGTTGCAAAGCAAAGCCAAGCATAGTGGATTTCTACTCTCAGTCAGATTTTAAGAGTAATCAGTTTATAGCCAGTAAAAAAAACAATTAACAAATAGGCACAAAGAACTGGTTTTCTTTCATTTCCTGAATACAGAAAGCTGGCAGATGTGGAGACTGAGTAACCGAAATACACAGTGTAATGTATTGGTCAAGGGAATTGACAGTGGCCATTTTAGTAACTGGCTCTTACAGCACAAGGACTACTTTTTTGGGAGTTGGTTACAGCCACTTTCCAGCAAGCACATATTTGACTAGTTGAAGTTAATACACAGTAAGTTTCTTCATGTTAAAGTTGCTTACATTGTACAATGACAAAATTCTCAGTGAAAACGTTTGAGAGTTGGGCCTTGTGGCAGACATCCTGTAGTATCAGGGTTGAATGCAGTGACCACAGACTATTGTATAATGACAAAATTCTCAGTGAAAACATTTAGGAGTTGGGCCTTGTGGCAGAGCTCCTGCAGTATCGGGGTCAGATTTGTTGTGCTGTGTTGAAAAGGCTTTTAATGCATGCTGTATGTGTAGTTGTGTAGTGTTACTGTGCACCTAACTGCTTTTATATATTTTTATAAGAACATTACTGTATGAAAGAATGGTGATGTCACCCTTTCAAATGTGCACTGCCCTAATTGTAAAACAATGTGTCTTGCGGCACATGTGATTCAGGCACTGTTCTATACCTTGTGATCTTAGGTAGTTTGTTCAAACCCAGCCATTACTGCTTAGACTCACTTGTGTCACTATATCTGAGTGTGCAGATAGGTAATATTGTTGCCAGCTAACTATCTGCTGTGTACCTGTGTGGTCTGTGATTCCTGTTACAACAATATAAGCTCATTTTTTCACACAGAAATGCTTTATTTGATAATGATGTCACAAAATAAAATTTTGTCTTTGCCATGTGAAACGCAAAGGCTTTTCCTTTGGCATGAGGACATGAGACAGTGTTCTGTAATATTGCTTTAGTGTGTTTGAGTCTGTGATTATCCACACAGCAAGCGTGATTCCATTCATTCTCATGTCACGGAAATGACTGCCTTACATATGTCTGAGTATAACTAGCAGTAGGCAATGTTGTGTGAAAAAGACACATATAGTGACAGTGTTTTAAAGAAATTGCAAGCACACATCTCCTTTGCAGAAATATCTTGATGTCATGGCTTCAAAGACCAAAATGTCTCCTTCTTGGAGCACCAGTGGCACCATGGCATGTTAATTCTTCCCAATATGATGATGATTCAATCATCACATAGTCAGGTGCTAAAAACAGACATTGAATGACTATAAGCATAGTGTGTCATAATACTGTTATGCATGAATGTCATTCCCAAGTGTAATAATGTGCACAATTACAGTGGGAGAAACCTCCCCACCCCTTTTATCTCATACAAGCATAATCATATGATGTAATGACTTCACAATCATGGAGTCTCCCGGCTTTGTTAAGGCTCCCTCTGTAGTCATTAGTTGGTGGAATTGCATAGCTTAATGCTCAATTCCAGCAAAGGATAGCATTTTATAAATGTAGTGACATTACACAAACAGTACTGCATGAAGTTATTCTTCTCAAGTTCTATTTTTGAGACAGAAATATAAAGCCATTTTGTAATATCCTGCAAGTGAAACATTTATTCTGCGAATGCTATGGTGTGAGTGTTCCTGAATCACAGGCATTCAGTAATTTCTTGTATAGTATATCTACACAGATACAGAGAGTTTCATTTTTGGGCAATGTTGTACAAAACAGGAAAAATGGCTTCCTTGGCAGAAAACATTGGTATTGCACTGCTGAATGTTGTGTGAACATTAACATAGTTAGCTCCTTGTCATCATTCTGACAAAAAAATATTGTACAGATTAACCTCAAATGTGCTGTATTACTTCACACATTAATTTAATTTATTTGTGACAAGTTCCATTGCTATGTCATGTGTGCCAGAAGCAGTCGACACACAGCTCTATAGCGTGGCAGAATAATAGGCAGGGTTTGAATTTGGTATCATCTGTCTGTCTGTCACATACCTGTGTCAGGCAGGATTGGCTTAGGCAAAGGATGGATTTATGACACAGTTGATGGCAACATTTTAAGACATCACCCTCCATGGGAGGGGGTCCATACCCGTTACAATAAGGAAGTGCTATAAGCCCTTCAAGCTTGTTGGTTATAACAAACTCAAGAAGCCTATTTCTGTGGCATCAGAGTTTGATACAAATCTTTCTGTTACCTGTCCCGATATGTGTTTGAGTCTGGCAAGATGTATATGTTGAGCATGTCATTGATTGTTTACAGGCATTACTTAATTTACAAATAAGAATGTAGTGTGTTGCATGTCTTCCAACAAAAATGTTGTAGTACTGTAATTGTTTTCTTTTCACTGTACAGTTTTATGGGCAATGAGTACTTATGTAAACATATCGTCCTGTATGGCATGATGCCAGATCATCATAAGGTGTGACTGGACCTGTGTTTGGACACCTTCTTGTATGTTTGTGTTGATATATTTTGGCAGTGTTCCCTGTAATGTCTTGTGAGCATTCCCAGTATAATTATGACGTTAGAAATGGAGACCTTGAACTATGACAATGTCATCAGGTCTGTGTTATTATTTATCACCTGTGTATTTGGAGTGTTTTTATATTACTGTTTATGATGTACATGAGTATAAAACACAAGGGCGGTGCCTCCACCGACCCTGGAAATTACCGTCCCATTAGCTTGACAAGCCTTATCTGCAAAGCCATGGAGAGGATCATAATGGAACTCATAAATAAAGACATAGGGAACTTGCAGACTTTGGATCCAACCCAGTTTGGCTTTGTCAAAGGCAGATCATTCCTTTTAAACTTGGTTGACTTTTTCGAGACAGTCACCAAGGCCATTGATGAGGGAAAGGCAGTCCATACAGCCTACCTCGACCTGGCAAAGGCCTTCGACACAATACCCCACTCAAGTATCATTGAAAAACTCATCAGCTTGAATGTAAACCCATACATCACAAGATGGGTTGCAAACTGGCTAAGTGACAGAACCCACAGGGTCAGAGTTGCTGGAGCCATGTCAGACTCAAAGCCTGTCACAAGTGGTGTCCCACAGGGCTCAGTCCTGGGTCCACTCTTGTTCGGCATCTACTTTTCTGAAGTACAAGCAAACACAGGAGGGTTATGGCTGACAAAGTTTGCAGATGACTGCAAACTGGGCCATAGTCGAAAACACATCTGACACAGATATCCTTCAGAAGGGCCTCACAGAAACAGAAAACTGGTGCCAGAGCCATGGCCTAAAGTTAAACACCAAGAAATGCATAGTCATACCCTTCGGGAAAAACAAGGTTACCCCTAGCTACCATATAGGTGGCAATCCACTGAGCACAGAAGAAGTCATCAGGGATCTGGGGACCCAGGTTGACAGTAGCCTTTCGTTTGACACTCATGTTGCTAAAGTAGTTAGGAAAACCTTCTACATTGCCCACCTGATCATGAAGGGATTCACATCTAGATCAAGGGAGGTCATCGTCCCCCTGTACTCATCACTCATTAGACCTATGATTGAGTACAATGCCCCATTCGAATGTATCTGACCCGACACCTGCAGCAGCTGGAAAGGCCCCAAAAGTTCCTCACCAAAAGGATAAAGGGTCTCAAAAATATGTCTTATGCTGCCCGACTGAAAGAACACCAGCTCTATTCAGTCTCATACCGCTTGCTCAGAGGTGACCTGTGCCTGAAATATAAGGCCATGTCAAACCCAGATTTGATGAATATGCTTCACCTCAAAAAATCTAGATCCCTCAGAACCACAAGGGCGGGAGACTTAAACCTTGACACGGTTATTAATAGAACGTGCTGGAGGGACAGATTCATCACCCAGAGACTCCCTATGCTGTGGAACAAAATCCCGGTACATGTGAGGCAGAGCACCTCGCTGGCCTTGTTCAAGAGGAATCTTGACCAATGGATGGGAGATCGTAGATATACCCCAGGGATTACTTCAGTGTCACTGCTTGACAGAGGCACAGCAAAATAATAGGCATAGTTTTATTCAAACTAAAGGGGTGGCGAAAGCCACATAACTATGGGCTAGGCTTATAAATGCCCTTGGGCAGATAGCCTAGTATGAACCTATGAACCTATGAACCTATGATTTTCTAATAAATGTGTCAAGGTAATATATACCCGCATCTATGGTTACCAAGTGTAAACAAATGGCAACACATTTCCATTTCTGCTGTACATGACACAACAGCTGCACACCTCATGTCTTGTTTATGCAGGATGGAGTTGAGAATACAGCACTACAGTCAGTTAGCACACATACATTCCCTGTACATGCATGTCATTTTCAATAATTGCAGTGTATGCAGTGTATGCAAACAGCCTCTAATCTATCCACTGTCCTTGCTAACTGTTATCTCAGCTCACTGTGTTATTAACATTTACTCTCCTTTCTTACAGTGTTGCATCGTGTCCTTCTCATATCCATTGTTGTCATATCCTTTTTTTTAGTTCTGTATATGGGTAAGCAATTGGAAACATGATTATTTATTATTAACATGAGCATGGATGTCTTTCTGCTGCATATGTTTCTTTGTGATATTATCACATTTGAATGCATTAGCTTAGTACATTTTTCCATTTATCCTGCCCTGATATTTACATCTGCACTATTAACATTGTATTCTGTGTATTTTCTCTTAATTTCATATTTCTTGCATCTAAATTCTTGTAATTCATTTGGCCTTACTACATATAAGCTGTCTGTGTGTGTGTTTGCATAATACACTTGACTACAGGCAAAGAGTTTTGTTGACATTGTTTGTTCATAATTTCCAGCACTATTTTCATGGCTGCCAACACAGCTGGCAACAAAATGGTGCTTGGAAGCATGGAAGCATGATGAACAGCATGCATTTTCAATGAGCACTGCTGCTCATCTCTGTAATCGTGTAGGCTTTGGGCAAAGCTACACGATTGTTAATTAATCTCAGAGTCTATCTTTTATTCTATCAGCTTCATCTATAGTTGTTACTTCAGGACAGAGACTACAATCTGTCTGTTTAATTGAAATATCGGGTGAAATTTCAACACAAATCTCGCATGAGTTCCCATCTTCTCTAGTTTCAACACTTGGCACTACTAACTCCCTGATTATTTTCCCATTATTAATTGTTACAGTTTCTTCAGGATATAGTTCACCTGATATCCCACTATTTCCAATTCCAACCTATTACTACTGGTTCACGAATAGTACTTTTATCAGAAATTGATTAGCTATTATCACTATCTATATAATTTATTTTTTACATGCTCACTGAAGTTGTTTTAAGTCTTTCAGATCCTTGTTATACACATTTTTTTTCTTATTAGTGTTCTTATTTTTAACTGCCCTTTTTTACTTTCTTAATCTCTGTAATGTGTTGATCATTTGGGATCCCTTTTCCTGTTGTTTACCTTCACTTTTTTCCTATTGAGCTAAAATGGCTCTTCTGGCTGTCAGTATTAGTTACATTTGGAATTGATTTATTATCTAAAGCTGTAATTTTTATATTTTTCACATCCTCTAACCACTCTAGTATAAATTGGTGTTCACAGGTGAAAGCCTTCACATACAGGCATTTGCAATTTAAGTAGTTTTTCAAATCATTACTATTAATAATATTACAAGGTTCCATCAATATGATACAGTTGAAACAGTGCCCCTTATAAGAGTTTTTTTAGATATACACCACAATTTCGACACTCCGGTAAATATTCATTTTTAGTAAGATCTTCAGATACATAAGTATTTAAGCAATCCATTTTAAATAGCCAAAAAGGACCTAACCTTATACTAAAAATAAGCAAGAGGTGTAGAAATGTACTCCCTATTAAATCAAACTCAAAACACCCAACACTCCATAAATGCAGCTGCTACCTTCTTGATAGCTAAAACCCCTGAGAATCAGCACAGATCACCAGAAAGAAAAAGTAAGTGTTCCCCACATGTTGAGAAAGATGGGGAAAGCACACAGATGAATAAAAATTAAAATATATAACTTGAAGTCCTTGAAAACACTGAAGAAAATGCAAACCCCACAGCACTATTTTCCAAATATAACTCAAATGACCTGCACCTCTCAATCTCAAAGCATGAGATATCTGAACAAAGCCTAAAATAATGGCAGGCAAAAGCCCAAAAATAGGGTTAGATTTTAAATATTGCTCTTAGAGACTTAGAAAGTTGCTAGAATAACAGGATTTGTATTGGCATGCATTTTCTGAAGAATATGAAGTCTGAAACTTAAATGTATGTCATTATTTAGTGACTTCAATCCTGTGTCATTTGCCAGAAAAGGTTACATTTTATGAGGAACAGACCAAAAAATATGTGGCAAAATTCTGGGCATTCTGCAAAAATCTGGACAGTTGAGAAGTCTGGAATTGTTCATTGAGCGATGATCCTGAAAAGCAGCTTTTCTCACTGATAGGTAAAAACACCTGTCAATCACCATAGATCACCAAAAGGTATATGTTCTCCACATCTTGAAAAAGACTGGAGAGAGCTCACAAATGAAAAGAAAATAGATACCCTAAAGGCCCTAAAAGGATTCAAGTAAATGCAGACTCCACAGCACTGTTTCCCCAGATATAATTCAATAAACTGCTGGTTGAACTGCACTGCTTAAATGCAGTGCTTCCTTCCTGATAGGTAAAACACCTGACAGTCATCAGAGATCATCAGGCAGAAAAAAAGTAAGCATTCCCCATGTCTTAAAAAAGACATGGGAAATAACAGAAATACTCTGACATTCATAAAAAGACTTGAGTAAATGCAAACTTCACAGGATTGTTTTCCAAATGCAACTCAAATGAGATGGATAGTTATCTCAGTGGAAGCAAAAAGAGAAAAGCAAAGAACTCTACTAGCAGAAAAATAAAGATCTCTACAGCAAAAAAAAGAAAAACACACAGAAACAGAAATGTGATGAACTATACCACAATGTGAAATAAAACAAAATAAAATAAAGCAAAAAGCAGAAAACTTAACATTTTCTCCCAGCACCTACTGCCAGATGAATAATTACTTCTGTGCTAAACAAAAAGTGAAAAATTAACAATAACATTTGAAGAACACTATAATAAATTAAAACAAAAGGCAGAAAGCAAAAACACTGAATGTCTTCACAATTTCACAAGTCTCATTACACAAAGAAGAAGAAAATGCATTGTAGAAAGAAATGTTCTGTGGATTCAGAAATGCTGCATCTGAGATCATGGCCAAACCAGCAATCTGGGCTTGTTGCGCATTCATACTGCACATGCATGGGGCTAGGACATCCTGTCTGAAAAGCAGATCCTTAAGGCAACCATAGTATAGACCCACAGCCAACTCATGTCAGAGTACCTCATGGTCAGATTAAAGTAAGAGCAAATAAGGTAAACACTGAACATGCACAAGTAACTCTAATAATATCACAAGTTCATTCACACAGATGGGAAAACTATGTTGACAATTTAATGATGTAATTTACAGCAATATAGATGTAGAGGTATGTTCTGTGAAAGAGAAAATGTCAGGGGTGGCTAAGGGTGAGGAATAAAGAAACCACAGAGATGGACAGAAAATTGCATGGTGAACTATTCACTAAAGCAGACCTGAAAAACGCAGTGTTGGAGGGGGTATAACAATACGTGTATGTAAAATTGTAATTTAGACAAGAAAGGTGGGATACTGTAAGTAACATGATGTACCAACCTACACCAGGCCTGACAACATCAGAGTTTGATCAGTGTGCCTGAACTATAATGTGAATGTCATTAAAAAGGAAAATATGAAACCATGAAAGGAGTTAACCCATCAACTCAGTCCACATGCATAATATCCTCAGTTCCTTAAAAAAAATGAGCCACAGCTGCACTTATACTGAAAGTATCAGAATAAAACATGTTGTAGGAAAATGAAACACATTTGCAGACTGATAGCAAGATAGGCCTGAAGGGATTTGAAGCTCTGCCTTTTCTAGTTGCATTCTTTCAACCAGTGTGTTAACAAGGAAAACCACAGAAATATGCATATTGAGGTTGTGTGTGTTTGAATGCATTTATGTGTATTGGAGATTGAATGGAAGGGTGCCTGTGCCAACAAAATGCACTCACTACCAGTGTTAACTACCACAGGAAGTGATGATTACCACTTGTAGTAGTTAAACGCAATAAAAGTAATTCAGACACATGCAAATTAGCTGATCATGAGTGTCTGAATCCAGTTGTTATGCATCATGGAAACAGGACTTTTTAATCACAGGTTTTAATGAGAATGCTAGGTGCTAGGGTTATTTCTGAATTCTCAGTAGTGTGTGTGTGTGTGTGTGTGTGTGTGTGTGTGTGTGTGTGTGTGTGTGTGTGTGTGTGTGTGTGTGTGTGTGTGGACATTTTTTTCTAAATTCAGTGCAAAAATCTGAAGTGTTAATTTCTGGAATCAGTTTTAAATAGTGCATTGCATATTAGTTTGTAATATTTTTTTTCAGACTTCACTCCAATGTGGTAGACAATGGAGATGATTCATGAATGCCTGCAATAAGTGCTGCTATCATGTACACATTGTGGCATGCCACATACATGATAGTGTGCTATTTTGTATTCATTAAACAGCTGTACACTTAAGTAGCAGAATTGCATGCTAATTAGTGGATTCAACATGGCAGAGCTATTCAGGAAGGTAAAGAGTAATCATGTACATTTAATGTAGTCATTTGTTCTGAAACTCAAAACACTTTGGCATACAGTCACAATTACACTTAGAAAAAAATGTTAGGGGTTGCAGCTGCCATCATTAACTTGCATGTGGAACAGGATTTAATTCAAGGTTCTTCTGCTGCTGTTGCTGCTTACAGACCTCAGACAAGAAGAAGAAGGGTGTTTATAGCCCATTTGACTCATTACAGACTGCATGACACAGAAATCGCAGAGCGATACTGGGTGAACAGGTGAACACTAGAGGAAATATTCCACTTCTGTTGCCCTCACCTGAGGCACAAGATAAGTGTAGAACATGTATGAAATATAAAAAAACAGTTATATAACAGCCTAGTCTCATATGCAACTAGTTATATGTCTGTAAGAAGTAACATGTCTCAGTTATACAGTAATATCAGCAATAGTCTATGACTGATGTCTGCAATAAACAGCTATAGACTTTGCCCAATAATGCGCATCAAGCATTTATGTTGGCCACACATATATGCAACTGTAAGTAAAAAAGTGTGCAAAGGGCAGGGCACAGTCATCATCATCATTAGTACATGGTGGGGGAGAGACACATGAGGCCAAGCCTGACATCAAAGAAGTGAATGCAAATTATTTAATTATATTGTATACCTGAAAGTTCTACAGTAGACACATTTGGGTTACCTTCCACATCAGAACCAAGATCAATGATTCCATTGTGAACTTTCTACATAGGTGTTTTATATCTCTGAAAGTGATCAGGAATTCCTTAGTTTCAGTCACTGATGGTTCAGTAACATGATCACCCCCCCTCCATTTCCATACATCCCTGGTCAATTGCACCAACCCTATATATCGCACAAATTATCATATCACTGGCGTTATGTCAGATTTTCTGATATGTACAGCCACAGCCTCCTACACCATTTACATAGTTGACCACCTTCTCTCACATACATTCATGGGAGGACTTGTCACCTTTGCCTTTTTCTAAGAAGAATGTGTTGTGTTGACATGGTGACTGGATGATAACTTCATTATCTGCATCACTGTATGGTGGTTTATGGGTGCAGATGTCTTGGGTGCCATAGCACTATATGAGGTGAAAGATAAAAGAACTGAAAAATAGAAAATTAAAACACAAGTGTTTTTGACTATACAAATATATATGAATGTATTCATCCATTATGCACAAAATAAGTGAAAAAGTAAAGCTTCCTATGACTGCACACAATATAAAAAAGAGCCCCCCCCCAAAAAAAAATATAAAAGAAATGAAAAAAAGCAAGTGTACAAGTTAAGCAATGATAACAACTGGTGTGTAACTCTGTAGTACATTGCAGCATTAATGAAAACAATGGAAATTTTTACATCACAGATGGCTAAAACTGTTGTTGAATATCCAATTATGTGGAAGGCAGGCAAGTATATCTAACAGGTTTAACACATTTTGTGGTCTACAAAGATAGAATCATTGACAACACTCTTCTGCAATAACTGTTTGATGCCCGGAGAAAAGTTTGCATAATTTCATGTTAAATTCTTTACAAACGTGTATTGAGAAAAAAAAAATGATATATATGGCTATGCCAACAGCAAGGGACAAACAATGCAATCAGTAAAGCAATGGGTATATTGTCCATCAGTAAGTTTGAAATACAGTATTTTGTAAAACAAATGCAACATACCTTTGAATCAAGTCAGTTGAGAAACTGGAAACATTTTTTACAAGCAAATAACAGCATGGACCACTCTGGATCCAAACAGTCTCACTTATCATGATACAAGTTCTTTACCTACACAATTACCTTGATAAAGTGCAATGAGCACTGCAAATATGGAAATGAGATAAAACCTCATTAGCATTCATGAATTTCACAATCTGCAGTAAGTGCTGGGAATGTAAACATGTTGTAGGGACCTACACAATTTCATACACATGTTCTACCTTTCCAAGGATGAGCACTGAGAAGTGTTAATAAGGGCTTGCAAGTGTGAATGATTAGTCTGAATGTAAGAGCAATCAGTGTTTCACAGTTTATCCTCTTTGATATACTGTTACCAAGGGTGTATTAGAGAGAATTGACTTACACTAAATTCTGAGATTGCATTGATTGAGTTAGAAAAACAATATTCCCAACATTTTATGAATTGTTTATGACCACACTTTGTGCCTTTGAGTAGGAATTTTTCTGCAATACTAAGGATGTACATTACTCATTAAAACACATATTGGGATTGTTGGAAACAAAGCATTTGGACAACATTTTGCATCATGGCAAGTATACTGAAACTACATTTATAATTGCACTTATCTTGCCATTAAAATAATTTTGAGTGCTGATTGCTCTTTATCAGAAGTTAAAGATATTAACCTAAAGCATTTTTATAGACTGCAGTGCTTTTTGGTTCTGTGCTGGGCCTAGATATATTTTCTGAATTTGTTATAGCTAATTGTAACTAGATCATGTAGTAATTATCCCAGCTACCCCAACCACAATATTTTACATTACACATTTCAGTCTTGGGTGTGTGAGAAACCTAGAAGCATGATAGCGAAGCATTTGGACTACAGTTTGCATCCAGGAAGATACATTTAAACTATATTTATAATTTCACTTATCTTACTATTTAAATCACTTTTGTGTATTGTTTCCTCTTTATCTGAAGTTAAAGCTATTGATTTAAGGCATTTTTACAGTCTGCATTGATTTTTGGTTTCTGTGCTGGGCCTAGATATATTTTCTGAATTTGTTACAGCTAGTTGTAACTAGAGCATGTGGTAATTAACCCAGCACCTCCCACCTAGTATTTTACATTACATTAGCAGTCTACCATCTTACTCTAGGGATTGCTAGAAACTTGGAAGTTTTATAAAGAATTTAGACTACATTTTGCATATAGGGAAGTACATTTAAACTACATTTATAATTGCACCTATCTTGACATTTAAATCAGTTTTGTGTGTTGCTTGCTCTTTAGCTTACATTAAAGCTATTAATTTAAGGCATTGTTATACTCTACATTACTTTTTGGTTTTTGTGCTGGGTCTAGTTTTTTCTAAATTTGTTTCCTTCCCACCTTCCCTATTCCAGTTGTGCTTTTATACTTGGACGGTTTTGAGGTGCATGCCCCCACAATATATCTGGCCTTGAAAGCTCCTCCCAGTCTCTTCTTCTGTATACTTGGCCCTAGAAGCTTCTCCCAGACATATCTCCTTTGCTCATCTTACTGGTTACTGACAGAAGAAACTGTGAAAACCCTCCCTTTAAACTGATAATGTACTTTGAAATTGCCTTAAAGTGAGTGTGTTCCTCATTGCTGCCTTTTCAACATTTGAATCATCTTACAGTTGTTTGTAGCTAGTTGTTAGACTTGTTTCTGGTACCTTTTCACTTGTGGTTAACTAAAGTGTGCTTTTACATTAAGAAGGCTGGGACTGCAATTGTAGTGGGATTAGAAAGATATCCTGGTATGTCTGAGTTGAGGAACACACAAGGGGCTTAAAGTGGCAATTACTTGTAGCTATTTGGTTTCTTTTCACTTTTGGCTAATCAAACTGTTGTTTACATTAAGAAGACTGGGATTGCTATTCTATTGGCAGTAGTAAAGTAGCCTGATCATTCAGAGTTGGGAAACACACAGGGAGAGTTAAAGTGAGATTGTTTTAACAACCAGAGGACTTTTTAGGGACTTAATTGGGTGCTAATTTGCAATTGAGAGCTACTTTTGTTGTGGTTTTACATTAAGAAGTTCCAAGATCATCCATCCTGTGGCAGAAGGTGTTTACCTGGTCTCTTTGAGTTAGGAGGCACTCCAGGGACTTCAAGGTATATTTTATTATTGACTAGAGGGCATGGGACTTAGTTTTCAGCTTTTATGTCTGCTATAAATTAGGCACATTTTCCTGGATCTGCTCACTTCTCAGTGGTGATTAGTAGCACCCTGTATAGTAGTAAACCTATAAAGCTAGTACTTAGGACTTTAACAACTAACACATAAAGGCTTTGCGTAGATCAAAGATTAGGGTGGCTAGTTATAGCATCAAACATCACTATGATCATTGCACTAACAACTAGCCTTCACCATAGATACCACTCAGGTGACTAACCAAGACCCTAAAGCTAATGTCTCTGAGGCCAGATTGATAGATATAGCATCATGAAACAATATAGTAATTGTCTTATGTACTCAGGCAATCTTTTAATCCTTAAAGAAACGAATACAGTATGTAAGAGATGTACTTACATAACTTCCTTGGAGGCAAAAATCTCACTTACAAGCAAGGTTGTCAAAAACACACATACTACATCCTTCACACATACCGCTCACCATACATATAGACTTTCTTATATTGAGGCAGTTAAAACAAACTTTTCCAAACCTCAAAGATCTCCTAAGCTGTCAAAATGCAACACCTACCCTCAACAGTTAATAAGGTACACACTAAAAGCAGCAGCTGACACCATACATAAGCCTACACCCAATAATCCTCATGAGCAAAGCCAATAAGGCAAGGAAACACTTTACCTGGTACTGTCGTCATATGGGATTCTACTGTATGATACACAGATGCTCCTCTCAGACCAGACAAGGAGAAGATAACTATTAGTTGCTCATCTGGAGCTAGGATCCACACTGCATAGCACAGATTCAAGTCACTATACCGCATGTATCAATATGATTTTACCATAGTCCCTGTGGGTGTAAATGACTTGAGGTATACTTCACTGGATTATATGAAAAGAGACATTATGGAAAAGAGACATTATGGATCTGTTTGAATTTGTGTCACAGACAGGTACTTGCCTTGCATTGAACATAATTCTATCTTCACCAAGGATGATGCCACTGTATGAACACAAAATTAATGGTTTTAATAATTGGCTTTGTTTCTGGTGTCACTGCAGGGGAATCCAGTATCTATCAGCATGGGAGGACATGGTTGACATACTCCCTTACTTTCCCAAGGATGGTCTGCATCAATCCCCCCGCCCCTCTCCAGGCTTTTGGATATTGGCTAAAACTTTATGCATCTCTTTAGAACCTTTTTTATTCAATGTCAAAATGGCAAAACTATCAATAATGCAAAAAAAAAACAAAAAACACTCTAAGTGGCCTTAACATGTTACTGCTCAGTACTAGAAACCTAAACAAACAACTACACACCCTACAAGCTCTCCTTATTCTGGAGAAGTAGACAATTGTGATGTTACAGAGATTTGGTTTAAAGCCACAGTAAGTACTCCAGTAGTAGGAAGGGAAGGCTGCAGTCCACACACATAGACAACAGCACAAACAGCAGGACTAAAGGAGGGGTGCCCCTACAATCTCATTAATATACATATCATATCTAGGGTTGTTTTAATAGGATGATATCCTTCATCCCATTCCATATCCCCATAAGCATAAGCAAGGTTTCTTATCATGTCCTGGCCAGCTACAGGTTGCCCTCTATGACCCATGAAGATCACAACTCTTACCAAGACCTGCTAGATGTGTTCACCATCCAAACAATGTCCTATTAGTGGGAGACTTTAACTACCCTTCAATAGACTGGGAAATGTACACTGCTTACACAACTTAGCACAACAATTCCCAACACAAATCAACCAAACACACCCTGGACCAAGTAGTGCATTCTACAACCAGAGGAAAACACAAATTGGACCTAGTACTCAACAACATGGCAGAGTACAGGACCACCTCTCTATGTCAAGTCCTCATTGGTCTGAAGTCAGATCATAAAGCTATCTCCCTTGAAATAAAAGTCAACCTGGAAACCCCAACTAAACCTGTAACAGTTAGTAACTGTTCTAAAACAAACTACATTCTATTAAATGTCAGTTTGTCAAAATTCACAGCTCTCCCAAACTGCGGGAATACAGCTACCTATGCATAATTATTTATAGAAACCCTGTACAAACATGTAAATGGATGGTGCAATGGTGCAGTGGTTGCATTGTCACCTCCCTACAAGCAGTTCTTTGGTTCAACTCTTGGCTGGGATGCCTTCTGTGTGGAGTCTGCATGTCCTCTCTGCGTTCATGTGAGTTTCGTCTGGGTGCTCTGGTTTCCTCCCACATTACAAAGACATGTGTCTGCAGCATTTCTCCCTGGGCCTCTGCTGAAGATTGATGATGTTCCAAGTTGGACTTTCCCTATAAACAAATGTTAAATAAATAAATAAATAAAAATGGCTGCATTGAGGTTGCAATACCTACAAGAGGTTAGTCAAGTCTAACATCAAAAATAAACCACACTGTTGGAATCCTTACCTTAACAGAGTACATAACAAAAGAAAAAAATCATGACTAAAATCAGAAAGGGCAACTCTAATAGAAATAAGAACTCTCTGACTCAGCTAAAAAAGAAACTAAGAGGTATAATAAAGTCTGGAAGTGCCAATTATGAGGTCAGACTAGCCTCCCAAGCTAAGCACAATCACAAGGCCTTCTTCAGATATGTCAAGAACTTTAAGGATAATACTCAGCAGTGTGCAACCTGTTGATAAATGGCACAACCTGCACTAACCAGGGTGACATAATAAATCTATTGGCTGATAAATTTAGCTCTAACATCTCCCCCACTCACCTGAACTACCACATGTGAAATCCCTTCTAGCAGTTTCCCCCAACTATCAACAGGGAGCAGGTCTTGGAGTCAGTTGCTAAACCCAAAAACACTGCCCTGAAAACATCCTCTGTTGTGTCATAAATAGACTAAAACTTGACCTATCAGGTCTACTTGTGGCACTCTTCAACTACAATATGAAAACAGGTTGCATGCCAGGTGAAAGGAGGGCTGCAATGCTCATCCCTCTTCATAAGGGTGGGCCATCAACTGACTCCAGGAACTAAAGACCCATTAGTCTAATAAGTCTAATATGCAAAGCCATGGAATGAATTATCATGGAAATTATCAACAAGGATACTGGCAACTTATGGACATTGGACCCATCCCAGTTTGGCTTTGTTAACAGAAGGATTTGCCTAGTTAATTCAGTAGACTTCATCAAGAGGATCACCATGGCTATGGATGAGGGGAACATAGTGCATACTGTCTACCTTGACCTGGACAAGGCATTCAATACAACACTCCACTCAGATAATGTTGACAAACCCTTAGAATTAAATATAAAAACCTATATAACTTGCTGGATTGCTGGCTGGAATACAGAGATGACCCAAGAAGTCAGGATCTGTAAGACCACTTCCATCAAGACACCAGTCACCAGTGGATCACCCCAGGTGTCCATGTTGGGCCCACTGTTGTTTGATATCTACTTCTCTGAAGTCAAGGCTAATCTCAAAGGCCTCTGGCTCATCAAGTATGAAGATGACTGTAAATTGGGGGCTATCATAGTTTCCTCTATGACACCACCATTCTGCAACAAGGTCTAACACAGACAAATGATTGGTACAAAAACATGGATTAAACTAAATGTAAAGAAATGCATTATATTATCCTTTTGGAAATCATTCACCTAGATAATTACTTCATTGATAAAACACCCCTCAGAGGTGACCCAATAGTTAGAAATCTAAGAACACGTGTAGAAAGTAATCTGGCATTGAACCAACACATAACCAAGGCAGTAAGAAAATCATTCTATGTCACCCAATTTATCAGCAAGGGTATGTCATCCAGGTCCAAGGAAGTAAAGTTCCATTCTATGCAGCCCTTATCTGACCCATTATTGCATACAATGTCCCCTTTGACAGATACCTAATCAGCCACTTGCAACAACTGGAATGCCCTCAAAGGTTTCTCACTAGGAGAATGCAGGACATGAATACCCTATCCTACACAGATTGCCTTAAGGACCTATGTTTGTACTCAGTCTACTGTGGGTTATTGATAGGCAATCTATGCCTAGAATATAAGGCATTCTCAGATCTAGCTCTGTTGGATATCTTGCACAACCACAAGACAGTACCAAAAGCACTAGATCCAAGCACCTGAACTTTGCGAATTTCATACAGAATATAATGGAGGGACCACTATGTATTTCAAAGGATTCATAAGCTATGGAATAAGCTCCCCATTTACATGAAACAAAGTTCACGCCCAGTCTGGTACCCATGTCTCTGATGGACAGAGGCTGGCACCCCCACATAACCCTTAGCTACTTTTTTGCTAACATACTCCACCATATAGGCATCCAAGTAACTTTGGGACAAAACTGGGTTGGATTGAAAAGCTAGGCTTGTAAAGATCCTGGTGGTCATTAGCCTAGTATAAACCTATGAACCTATATCAATAGCAATGCAAACAAGATAGCATTGCTGTTATAAAATCACATATAAGGGAATGCAGCTCACAAAATAAAATAAAGAAAACATCTGCAGTGTTACAAAATTTTGTTTTATAGTGTTTGAAGAACTATCAGCTTTAATGTTGCTAAGATTATATTCATTTACATGTCTACTCACAAATTAAAAAGGACAGCTTTCAGAACTTATTTCTGTTGCATCTTTGAAGTGATACAATCTGACATCTTCCTTATATGTAATCTAATTTTACTTCTTCCTATTATATGTCTGTGTCTGTGACAAATACTGATAGGAATCTCAGCTGTAAGCTGTTAATTCATTTGTTTGATGGTTCAAATTCAAAGATAGTGCTGTTTGAAAGAATCTTCTGATGTTTAAGTATCATATGTTTATGTTGCAAGATAAAGTGGAGTTAACATCACAAATATACATTTTAAATACTTGTTTCATGATGTTTTCCTTTTTAAAAATATTTTATTTATTTTTTTGCATCCTTTGCATGCCATTTGTCATTGTGCACTATTGACTGGCAGCAGTTCTTATCAGTGAACAAGAGTTCCCTAAGGTAAAAACTGACAAATTTAATTTGGAATGCCATCAGTAGTGCAAGTGGCTGACACTGGTGTGTTTTCATCAGCATCCTGGACAGTAATGGCCACATAATGCAGGGTTCAAATCCAGTTTACAGATTTTTTTATGATTGGAATCAGAATACATATTATCCAATGTCATATATTAAATATATGAAATGAGCAGGCTAAAGTCCGTGATAAATGCTAAAAAATCTACTTGTAGTCCATGTGAACTAATGTTCCAAGGTATTGTAAATTCACCTCTTATCATTGTTAATAACAATATGAGCCTTAGATGTTGTAACATATGATATTTTGTAAAGTATGATAACAAGAAAGCAGTAACATGAGTAATGTGGACATATGTGTCATATATGCTAGAGAACTTATCCAGATCTCACAAGTATTCATCATGACAGTAATACATTATAATGTAAACTTTGATGTTATTACTTATTGTAGGTACTGTGGCAGGAATGACCTCATGTAATTCTCTGTGTGTTTCCTTTTATAACAATTGCCATTACATGAAATCCTGATCATGTGTAACCTAAATGCTACTCTGTCTATTGGTTAAACATGTGGCAAGCAGATGTGAAAAGGATGAATGTGTCACACTAATGCTATAACTGTTGTGTTCCTTGATACATAAATCTATTAAGTGCATTTCTCTGCATTATAAGTTAATACTTCTAATGTCATTTGTATTTGTACTTCAGTGCACAAACATGGTTCATAGCCTAAGGGAAAAAATGAAAAAGGTAATTTGGGACACCTTCTGTAGTGCAAGTGAGCCTGGCACTGGTGCAGGGCCATTGCCACTCTTGATAGTGCACTTCTCAGGTAACTTTTCCTGTGTTACAAAGTGTAAGCACAGTCAGCTTAGAGAAAGAGGACACCTGATACAGAGTCTGAATATAGTTTACAAATAATTTTACACAGGGTGTCAGAAAGTCATTTGTCAGAAATATTTGATTAGAAGTTATCAATAATTACAAATGAGTATCATAACTATGTCTGCTGTTAAAAATGTATCATTAATGTTTGCTATACAAGGCCAATATAATGCATGTGTAGTATGTTAAACATGATAATGATGACCTTTAATTTAAAGTGCACTTGCATAGATCTGACTTGCAAAATAGTTTTGTTAAAATTACTGTAAGTTATCACATACCATAAGCATGTGTTTAGGACAGTATACATTGTGAAGTATGTATGTAACATAGGTCATGCAGCTCCATGCATTTGAAATATATTTACAACCATAAATACTACATTTAATACAGACATGCAGTCCCATGGCAACTTAAAGTTACACACATACAGACATCTCTTATGTATCTCTACATTCATTCTTAATTTTTTAAATCTGTCATTAACATGTTCAAAAGTAAGTTTGCCTGTGGCACTGATAGTTAATTTTACTTAACATTTGTTAACCGGGAAAGTCCAACTTGGAACAAGCCGATTTTCAGCAGGGGCCCAGGGAAAAATGCTCCAGACGCATGTCTTTGTAACATGTGAGGAAACCCACACAAACACAGGGAGGATATGCAGACTCCATACAGAAGGCACCCTATCCAAGGATCGAACCAGAGAACCTCTTGCTGTGAGGCAACAACACTACTGCTGCACCACTGCATCATCCAAATAAACCATGTTTAATATCTTAGCCTTCTTTTTCTCATAGGTTCAAATCCTAGGTGGTACTACTTAATCTTTGTAATGTTTTAATCCCAACATCCCAATATTTCACAAGTCATACCATTTTTACTCCAAACAGCAATTATAACAAACACCATGACGCATTTCATTGTTTAACACTGGAACATGTATCAATAGGTTGAGCATTACACATGGCCAAATTTGACTGCCATGTTTAATTCTATTAGTGCTTCATGATATAATCAGTACCAATGTGTCTGCCACGCCATTACTGTGATTTCAATTGCACAAATGTAGTTGGCAAGACTGTGCATCTCTGTACTCAAGCTGCAGGTGAGATTTGAATTGACCACCATTTCAGATATATATTTCTAGCTTGATTTCTGCAGTTATGGCAGGAGATGATAGAGATGGTGTTCCATTTAGAGCACAAAGGTGTGATGTTGTGGAGTCCAGGATTTTTGTGGCAGTCCTCATGAAGTGAAACAGATGGAAGTGGCTGCTAGAGGATTATACTGTGTCTCAGTATAAGGCTGAGGCTTAAAATAGCTTGGCCAAGTTTGTCCCCAGAGGAGGTGGGATCCCACGCATTGGGAATTAATGGTCATTATCACAGTAAGGCGCTGTCCTGTTAGATTTTCAGCTAGAGCGTCTTCTGCGTTGAGACATGTGTGAATGGGCGTGCCTTTGTTGAAGGTTATGTGTCAGGGCTGGTAAGTAGGCATGTAAAAATCAACTACCTATCCTTAACGGACCGGAGTTCCGCTGTGGTGACCCCTAACCGGGAAAAGCAGAAAGACACAACAATCACTCCAGTGACAAGAGGAGCCACAACTGGGACCTTCCAAGGTGATGATACAATGAATTTAATTCTGCAAACAGCACACAATTGTGTAAATAGAATGATCCATGCACATTCTATGATGTAGATAGCAATGATTACCCAGCCAAGACAGTTAGTCATTATGTTTTCATATTTTTTTTTTCTTTTCTATTCTGTACAACTGCAGTAGAAATAGCAGAAACCTGTGAGGCATATCAGAAGAGATTAACTCAGCTCAGAGAGGCATGGGGTAAGTGTGCATCAGGTCTGAATGCAAGGTAGAGAACTTTTTTCATCCATCAATCTATAACACATTGAGCAGACATACCTGAGCTTTTATATCAAGCATACATGTCTGCTCCAATAGCTCTTTGTGATTTCATTAAGCAATGAGTACATGAGCTTAACTGTGTGTGGCTTCAATACCCAGAAACAGACAATATTAACTGCAATACCGCATGCTATTACAATTACTAACTTTGAGAGCACATATTCAATATGGCATAGTCAAATAAATGTTTCTATTTATAATATAATAAAATAGTGATTGATTGATTTTATGATACATTAATGCCTTACCATCATATCTGGATTTGGCAAAGATGTACATATTTTCTTCTCATATTTGTTTATGCATTACAATAATAAAATAATGTGACATATCATTGATCTAATTCTCACTTGTTTGTCTCTACCACCCTGCAATTTTAATATATATTATGTTTTGTAATGTATTGCTGTTGAAAAGAAAATGGCAATCAACACTGGGAAGTAGACCAACCACTGCTGTTTGGCCAACCATATCTCCATAGGTGGCTGCAGTTGTATCACCACAGGCAGAACAGACACCCAGCACATCAGGGTAGTAACCTGAAAGTGTTGTCTCCACAACTCCTGCTCTACCTGCTCCACCTATGTTAGGTAGCTCTGTTCCAGCTACTGGTGCAGTGGTACCCTCCAGGAGCAATACTAGTGGAGCTGGTGATTTTGTTACCTGTCAGGAACAAACAGGGCTGGTGGAGGATATAATAGAAAGGGACTGCAGCACCCGAATCAACATGGTTAAAAAGGTTCTGCATCATATTGCCAAATCGATACAACATTCAGTACTGACCCAGGCAATTGACACAGGAGAGAGTGATGACAGTTATGAGGATGAGGAATAGAATCTCACTGTTCTCAATCTTGACATGAATGCACTTTTGATGTCCCCTGCCTATCCCCAATCATGGTGCTCCCCAAACCTCTTGTGTCCATCACCATCCCTGTCTGTCCTGCATGTCCTGTAGCCTTCCTGTTAACCAAATTTACTCAAACTACCCAACCCTCTCATTGCTAAGTCCATTCCCCAGCATTCCTGTCTCTCCAAAAAAAAAAATTAAACTGGGCATCTGTCTCACAAAAATTTATGTTCCATACATAGCTCTCCACTTCACCTATGTGTCATCTTGACACACTTGATTGGGTCCAATTGGCTATACAACCTTATCCTGTTGTCACCCATCCCTGGTGTGGTAACTCTGCAATGTCATTAAATTATGTGTGCAGTTCCACATTTATGTCATGAAAAAGTAGATAGCTGCGGTGCCTTTCCACCACCCTTCTGCAAATTTCTGTATTCTTTTTCCTGGGTCCTGCCCTCTGCTTGCCCCCTTTTTCTCCACTGTCCTATCTACCACTTTTTCACATGTAAAATAAACTCAAGCACAACATGCATGGCCAGAAATGGTCCAACAAAACGCCTTCCCTTTTTTGTCCTCAGCATTTGTGAAGAGCTTGGAATCATGTACCAGTGCTGCGTGATGTTGAATGGCACTTCACATCCCACAAGAGTCCAGTTACCTTCTTGCAAATGTGCATAAATCCACTGAGCTACAGGAATACAAAGTAAAGGCAGAATAAAGGCAGTCCTTTGAAACAGTTAACAGTTTACTAATCTAACAGTTCTTAGGCTGCTATATGTTATGAACTAGAAATTCATATGTCATGTTAAATCTCCTGTCTGTCGACTGATGCTTTTGTATACTGTCAAGGGTTTGATTACAGTTGTATGTCAAATTATTATTTGATGTCATGTTTTATACCTATCATATATTTAACTGTAAACGTCTGTATTTATCACTAGTTATAACATTTCATGAACATAGCATTTGAAAGGTGTAGAAAGGAAACATTTGCAAAACCATCCCATTCCCAACATGGAGACACAGTAAATCTCACTTATCCTGCTTATGCATTAATCTTGCTGCTAATCTCCTACTCCTTCATGTTCCCTATAGCAAGTACTTTATTGTAGAGTAATAATGAGAAAACACATAAGAGCAACACACACCTAAGAGTACCACACTGTAAAGATGGTCCAAAAACTCCCATAAACAAAACTCTTGGTATTTCTCTCTCTCCATTCCTTTCTCTTTCTCTCTTTCTTCATCCCTTCTGTTTCAGTAAGTTGTCACTCCCCATTCAACTGTGTGATTTAAACTGTGAATTAGGAATTACTTTCTGGCCTGTTGAGATAAATCTCATTTCTATAGAATGATTTTTACATACCTTCAAGGGCTCTAATCCAGAAATATATCAAGCTGTTATTGACTGCTTTTATTAGAGAATTTCATGTGCAGATGTTGTTTAAATATTGTTTTTTTAACCATTATCCTGTTTTTATTATAATCTACTTCCTTCCTGCATCCATCTTCCCTTCTGTAGGTCCCTTCTCCTTTCTGTGTCATAAGTCTATCTCCTCAGTATTTGCACAATGCCTGGCACAGAGGACCACATGTAACTTAAGGAAAATGGAAGTGTACAGCTCTTGGTAAAATCTGGTGAATTTTTTTACTTTGGAGACATTACTCTGGTGCCCTTCATGCTACTGTGCTTTGCCTCACCATGGAAAGCCTATGTACAGTCAGGCTACTCTTCTTTTGAATAGGATGAAAAGTTGAATTTACACCATGTAGCATGTTCCATTTGCAAATGTTATTAGGAAGCATTCTCCATTTGATCATTTATTATGCTGCTGGCTGTAATTTACACCTTATGTAGTATTAAATTGCCATTACTGTGATGAAGCCTAATATCTACATTCTCTTTTCCTTATTGTTTCATGACTATCCCTTGAAACAAGCAAAATTAATGTTGCTTATATCTCAATCATGGGTATATTTTCTGACCCCTACTTGCTCTCAGTTGGAAACATGTGATTGTACATAGCATAACAGCTTATTCCTTAGGAAAAATATAACAGTATCCTAAAGGTGTTAAAAATGGCTCCACTTCTTAATGTTGAAATTCCACAATCACGAAGCTCTGAATACCAATGCTCAGAACTTCTAGATTGCAGAATCTTGAAAACTGTGAATGGAGATTGCTGTACAGTGTGAAATGGGAACGTTGCCATTCGATTCACTGTAGTGTGATCACGGAGTTGGTATATTTAAGTTGCAGGGGGGGGTTGGGGTCCAGGGGAGCAATGATTCCGGATGTTTTTGTTTTTTAGTTTTTTTTTTTTTTTCGATTCAACATTCCACAATCTCTAAGTTCTGAGCATCAGTATTCAGAGTTTCAGGTTTGTGGAAGTTTGACATTAAGGAGTTGACCCAAAAAACATATAAACATGTAACATTCTTTGTTTGTCTCTAGCCCTGTATCTATGTCTCTCTCTCTGTTCCCACTTTGGTGCCAGCACGTTTCACTGCTTCACATTTATTATGTTACTGAATGTAATGCACACATTAGGGAATTTTACAATTGTCATGGAAAGCAATGAAGTGTAATACATACATCCTGTTGGCTTTGGTCTGTTGTCAGATTTGAACTTTATGAAGTAGGAGTGCCTGTGTGATCTAGTTAGATAATAGTCAGCTGTGTAGATTAATTTTAGAATACTGTCAAAGTTCAAATTCAGACGTATGTGAAAGTGTTTCTCAATGTTTTGTACAACACCTTCATGCACAAATGTTGGCTGCACACTTTATTAACATTCCATTATCCTCCTGCTGTATTAATGTGCATGCTTGCCTACTGGGAACACTGTCTTGCACAGATCTTGCCTGAACAATTATGATGACATACTGAAGATTAACACAACACAAATATGCCCAGAAATGAACCATAAACTAATTTCATAGTATATCTATATATGTATTCCTATCCTACATGAGCTCAAACAAGAATTAGCAATGCCATTAGGTACTCTTTTCAATCAAAGTCTAAGCACTGGCTTCATCCCAGCTGAATGGAAAAAGGCCACCATTGTCCCCTTGCATGAAGATGGTGCTTCCACTGACCCCGAGAACTATAGACCTATTAACCTGACTAGCCTTATCTGCAAGGCCATGAAAAAAATCATCATGGACCTTATCAACAAAGATATTGGTAACTTCCAAACCCTAGACCCTACTCAATTTAGATTTGTCAAAGGGAGATCGTGCCTGTTAAGTCTGGTGGGCTTCTTTGAAACAGTCACCAAGGCCACTGATGAGGGGAAATCTGTGCATACAGCCTACCTAGACTTAGCCTAGGTTTTTGACACTATCCCAAATCAGGCGTAATTGTCAAATTCACCCTGCTAGGTATCAACCCGCATATCATCAGATGGGTTGCTAACTGGCTCACTGATAAAACCCATATAGTCAAAATATAGTCAATATAACAGCAGATCTGTAACCAGTGATGTTCCACAGGGATCAGTCCTGGGACCTCTACTGTTTGGAATCTATTTCTTAGAAGTGCAAGCTAAAACTAAAGGTTTGTGGCAGATGAAGTTTGCTAATGACTGTAAACTGGGAGCAGTCAAAGAATCTCCAAATGATGTCAACATCCTACAAGAGAGTCTTACACAAACAAATGACTGGTGCCATGTTATCACCTTAAACTCAATGCAAAAAAATGTATTATCATCTCTTTTAAGAGTGATGTTCCTGCTAACTACCACATCAGTAACAACACCTTAAATACACATTCAGTGGTGAAAAACCTGGCACACAGGTTGACAGCAAACTTATCTTTGATTACCATGTCTCCACAATGGTAAGAAGGGCATTCTATATTGCTCATCTCATAAGTAAGGGCATTGCCTCCAGAAAAAACTTGCACTCTTCCCTCATTAGGCCAATAATTGAGTACAATGCTCCTTTTGGTGTGTACCTTTCCAAGCACCTGCTGCAATTGGAGAGACCACAAAGGTTCCTCACAAGGAAAATTCAAGGTCTTCATTATCTGTCCTATGAGGATTGTCTGAAATCACTGTCACTTTATTCTGTTTCATACAGACTCCTCAGAGGCAATCTCTGCCTTCCATATAAGGCAATCTTTGACTGCTTTATTAGAAATCCTGCATATCAATAAGCCAAATGGTACAAGGGTTATTCCTTCTAATGGCCTTAACCTGGTATGTGACAGCAATAGAACCTGCTGGAGGGACACATGTTTCTCCCTGAGGGTACCACATCTTTGGAACAGGCGCCCACTTCATGTCAAGCAGAGCTCCTCATTGGCCCTCTTCAAATGCAATCTGGGCAATTTGATGGATAACCACAAATTCACTCCAGGGGTTCTACCTACATCCCTCTTGGACAGGGGGATAGGTGTTGATCATGGAAATAAGGGTAAAACTTGGTTTGGCCTGTAAGAGTCCTAGGGTCATCAGCCTAGTAACCTCCTATGATCCTGTGATTATGATATGATAATGTGACCAACTGTCCACCTCTTTCCTCCTCTTCTGTGCCATCAAATACACTTTGGTTCCTAACTGGTAACATCCTGATAAACTCTGATAGTGACCTCCTTACAGGTGCTATATTTATAGACCTGACAAAGGCATTTGAACTCACTGACCACTATCTTCTCCAAAATAAACTAATTGGAATTGGTATCCATCCAGCTGCTGCTCCCTGGTTTAAAAAACTTCCTCAATGACAGATATTTCAGAGTTAAAGTAGGATCCTCCCAGAGTCTGCACCTACTACCAAATTTGTACCCAAGAATCCATTATTACCCACCTCCTCTTATTCTTATTCATTAAAAAAACTTCCTTGTGACCTTCCCCATCACTCACATATCCTGTATGCTGATGGCATCGTCTTTTACTGATCAGGTCACTCTCACACCAGCATTCAGTGCCAAATCCAGTCAGATTTATGTCAGTTCCTTGAATGGCTCATAAACCATAAACTACTTCTCAACCTCACCAACATCAAAACTATGCTTTTTGGAACTCCACAAAAAATTCACCAAGCACCTGACTCTTTAACTATCTTTGACCTTCACAACTGTTTAATAGAGACCTCCACCTTCAGATACCTAGGATTATAGCTTGATCAGTCACTAAACTTCCATTTCCATATTGACAAAGTGAGAGCCAAAATAAACTCCCTCCTCTGGGCAAAAAAGATCTTCCCTTTTCTATTCCAACCAGCCAGAGCAGCAATTAGCGAAGGAGATCTCCTTTCCCAACTTGAATAATGGCTCCCAATTTTTGCTTCTGCCTCCAAGAAAAACATTGCCATACTCCAGACTATTTCTAACAGTATCTGCCATTTCATCACAAACTCACCTCTCTGTGCGCATCTCTATATCACCCTAGAAAAAGTCAAATGGCTACACATAAAATGAAGATCCAACCTATTTTTAGGAACTAAACTCTACAAACTACTTCTTCAGAAAAAAAACTCCTCATACAACCTGAAACACTACTCACAAGCTCTAGAACAAAACTGCACAGCATTAAACATGCTTTCTTTTCTCAGGCACCTACTCTTTAGCAAGCTTTTTCCATCAACATTAAGAAAATAAATACTTATTCCAAATTCAGAATGCAACTCAAAAAGCACCTCTTCATCCAAGGCAAATGCACCTGCTTCAATACAGGACATATCACCTAACCTGTCTCTTTTTTTAAGTCTCTTCTCTCTCAAGATTATTTTACTTAAAATTGATCCTCTTTAGAAACTAATCTATATATTGTACATTACACTATGTTTCAATGTACATTGCACTGTGCTTGTTCACTGGAACATATATACTCAGTTTTTTCTATGTAATTAGTTTGAATTATTCTGTTATTGTTTACATTTCTGTAGTTTTTGTTTCTGAAATGTTTTGTATTTCACCTGGGCTGACCTTGAAATTGGTCAATATTGATTATTTCACTACCCTGTAAACAAATATATCTATATATATATATATATATATATATATATATATATATATATATATATATATATATATATAAATAAATATACCTCTATTATTCAAAACTGTTTCCATAAACTATGTTTGTACAAATGTGTAAATCATGATACCTGAAACATGGACATACATCTGTTTTGTACTCTATCAGATTCAGACATAGCTGTTCTGTGTATACTGCTTACTTGTGTGAAGGTTGGCGTGGAGCATCACTGACTACTGCTAATTTCTAGTCTAAGGCAGCACCTTGACATATGATAACACATGCACTTACAGTATACTTTGCTATCAGCTGCCCAAATGAGCTTGCTAGTGTTGTGCTTTAAGAAAAAAAAAAACATTACATGAAAAATGTCAGTAGATTGTACAACTTTTATACGTGTTAATGTAATTTTAAAAGAAGGTATCTGGATTTCAGAGTGGTGTTAATGTATGTCTGCACCCCAAAAGTTACACTTGCAACTTTGTTTCAATGGTGTGTAACATTTTCACACATAATCCATCAGTGTTATTCAGGCATGTGCTATCATATTTAGGAAGCCTGTATTGTCAAAACACATTGTGCAAGCATCAGCCAATAAAATTGACAGCTACACAATAAATGTTTACTTATTTGCATGCAGCCATCCCAGTATGCACTGTCATGAATGCTTACTTCACAATCCACTATTTTACAGTTGTGATTGTTATTGATGCCCCATACTGTGAAACACCTGTATGTCCTTTACAGTAATGTAATGTACATGAATGACAGTATATTAATGTTATCAGAGAAGTATGTCATTAAATAGAACACACACATTGCTGCTATGTTGGCATGTTCAAGACACATACATTTGTCCCAATACCTGTGATTCACAATTGCTGATATTCCAAACAGTGAAATTTTAATAATTACAAATGTGCATTTTCATATCTTTCAAGTCATACTTCCCCTGTGGCGCTTGCAATCTGAACTATGTTCTCTAGATTGTGTAACTAGTTAGGTAGGTGATTCAAAAGTGACAGTGGTGAACTGGTGTGCGTGTGTGTTTCTACTGTCAGGTAAGAAAAGTTTCAATAACAGATGTGTTGTGTCCACTTCAACTCAGGAAAAAAACTTAAATTTTACACACAGCTCTTTCTGCATTTTATTCCATGTTTGACAGAAACATATTCTCTGCAACACATTGATGAAGTCACCCTCTCAAAAGTTCATTCTCGCACTATAAAAGTCAGACTTCTTTTGTGGTGCTTGTGGTTAATGTGTTTTCTGGATTGTGTAACTAAATTCATAAGAGGTTCAAAATCTCACACGGGTGAACTTGTGTGTGTGTGTGTGTGTGTGTGTGTGTGTGTGTGTGTGTGTGTGTGTGTGTGTGTGTGTGTGTGTGTGTGTGTGTGTATGTGTGTGTGTGTGTGTGTGTGGCTTTAATGTCAGGGCCATATAGCTTTCTCAAAAGATGTGCTGTATCAAATTTCATTAAGAAAAGAGTTTTAAACTGTGAGAGGACTCCCCCATCCCCTTATCCTACTTCTACCACTAACATCTTCTCTGTAGCACACTGATGAACGATATCCTTTCATAAGTGCACTATCTCACTATGAAAAAAATCAGACTTTTGCTATAACACTTACAGTTAATACTGTATTTTCTGGAATGTATAACTAGAGAGGTAGTTAAGGGGTTCAAATCCAGCATTACTTATAGTGTGACTGTGTGCACTGTCACCTACAAATGACTCAGTCAGGGCTTCCATAACATTTTGTACTGTGTGGCACGATTCAAGATCATCATAAAGTGTGATGAGGCCTGTAATAGTACATTTTCTTGTGTGTGTTTTTCCCTTAGATCTGCTAGTCTCTGCTCTCCTGCACTTTTATTAGCTTATTAGTGTAGCACTGGAAACCATTCCTGGTGCCAGAAAGTCTGCTCTTCAAATTTTCCCTTAGACCTAGCTGGTTTCTCAGTAGTAGCACTAAAATCTGAATCCCTGTGATTAGCACATTTTCAAAAACCTGCTGGAAACCACAAGGAAGCCTTAAACTGATACAAGCACTCGATTCTCCTTGTTAATAAGGAGAACATAATCATAGGCACTAAACAGCCTATAATTGCAAAGTATCTTGCCAAGGTAAGGGAAAACAGCTCTTCTACTTTCCAAAAGAAACACCAAACCAGGCATGTCCAAGGCTCAGCTTCTGGTGATTTCTCCTACCCACCTGGTGAATCTGGGCATACTGGAGCAATGCAGAAATTGCCTCATGTATACAGACACCCTTCTCCTCCTACCACCCAACACTACAACCTGCGAGAGATGTACTTACATAGCCAAACTGGATGCAAAGCTCTCTCCAACCAAGATTGTGCTAGACAGTCAAGATGAGAAGGTTAACACCTGCACTACACCTTAAGTAACTCATAGCCCTTCAAAACTCATGCCACCAACATCCACACATAGTAACACTAAACCGACTTATGCAGAGGCCCTTAACATTAACCTGCCCAAGCAACAAGGACCTCCGAAGCTGAAACGCAAACAAACACCAATCACAACCAAAGTGACACATAACTCAAAACACCAGTGTGCCACCAAACAACAGCTCCTAAGGCAAAACAATGTACCCAGCACTTTAGTCATAGGTGACTCTATAGTTAGGCACACTGATATCCCACTCACCAGGCTGAAAAAGGAGAAAATTACTGTCAGCTGCCTGTTGGGTGCTGGGATCTGCCACATAACGCATGCACTCAAGTTACTCCACAACAAGCAGAAATACGACTCTGTCATTGTCCATGTTGGAGTAAATGATTTGAGAGGTACCTCGCTGGACTACATGAAAAGAGACATGGAAGAGCTCTCAAATCATGTGGCCCAGGCAGGTATGACCCTAGCTCTGTGCAGCATCCTGCCTTCACCCAGAATGATACCACAGTATAAGGACAAAATGATTGACTTCAACAACTGGCTAAGTTTCTGGTGTCATTCAAAGGGGATCCAGTATCTGTCTGCCTGGGATGACATGATCAAAAAAAAACACGATACTTTGCCAGAGATGGTCTGCAACTGTTGCTCCTGGGATTCCGGTTACTGGCTAAGGCTCTTGCCACCCCTATAGCACCTTTTTTAGGCAAGGCTCAAAGGATAAAACCACTACCATAACAGATATAAGCATGCAAAATCTGAAGGTAATGCTACTCAATGCTAGAAGTTTAAACCTCAAAATGCATTCTCTTGAGCCACTCCTAAAAATAGAGAACATTGATATCTGTGCAGTAACTGAGACCTGGTTCAATGCTCCAGAGAGCAACCCTGCAATACCAGGCTACAACTCTTACCACACTTATCGCGCACCATACCAGGACCGAAGCACTAAAGGCAGAGGAATGTCCATATTCACCGAGGATATTCACACCTCCAGGCTAGTTGCCCAACACAATGCATCTGAAATTCTACAGGTGCAACTAACACTAGGTAAGACTACAATCCAAACTGTAGTTTGCTACAGATCCCCCACCATGCCTCAAGATTCTCACTACACCTTTCTAAACATACTGGAAAATACTGAGATAAAACCAAACACCCTAATACTGGGGATTTCAACTACCCTGCTATTAATTGGGAAAACTACTTGGGTACCAACACCCTGGACCAACTAATCCATAGTCCCACAAGGGGCTCAAATATCCTAGACCTGGTCATTACCAACATGGGAGATCAATGGTCCACACCAGTGGTTACCCACTCATTGGTCAGGTCTGAACATAAAGCTAATCACCCTTGACGTCCACATCCCACCCCCAGTAGGGAAACCTCCATAAAAACTTCTCCAAAGCCAACTTCAGGCTACTAAAGTCAGAAGTGACAAACTTCATGACACCCATACAGACGGGAACTGAAAGTTTGACTGCTGAATCCTAAACTAAGGCACTGTATGAGCACATCCACTCATGCATAAATCATGCCCTTCCAAACAGAACCAAGACGGTCTCCTTCATAAAAAGGAACCCAATTTGGTGGTCCCCTGCCATATACAAACTATACAACAGAAGAAAGAAACTGTTGCAGAAAAGAGGAAAATTCCAGGATGCAAAAAACTCTCTTACCAGCCTCAGTAAGAAGCTGAGATCCCACATAAAATCCACCAGAGCTAGTTACAACAATAAAATTGCAAAAGATTCCAAGGACAACCACAAGGTAGTCTATAAATATGTCAAGAATCTAAATGGCAATGCTCAGATCTGCTCTGAGCTACAACAGAATTTCATTAAATATACTGATCCCAAGGATATTGCCAATATCCTGGCAAATATATTCAGTGCCAACTTTACCCCCCCTCACCTCCTAAAGAGCCCATCTGAATAGCAAAAGATTGTCAAAGTCCAGTAATTATGGCCACCCAGGTAAAAAACGCACTCTCCAAAGCTAAGAATACAGCATCCATGAGACCAAATGACATTCCGGGCTGTGTACTACCTGAACTACAAAATGAACTGGCACCTCACCTAAGTGTCATGTTTAATCATAGCCTCACCTCAGGCTTTGTGCCCAGTGAGTGGTGCACAGCTACAGTTATCCCACTCCACAAGGAGGAATCCACCTTGGATCCCGGGAACTATCGTCCCATCAGTTTGATGAGCCTAATCTGCAAAGCCATGGAACTCATTATCATGGAACTTATAAACAAAGACATTGGCAACCTTCAAACACTAGTCCCCACCCAGTTTGGTTTCATAAAGGACCGACCTTGTCTCCTCAATCTGATTGACTTCTTCGAATCAGTCTCCAGAGCCGTGGACGAGGGTAAGGCAGTCCACACAGCCTATCTGGACCTCACCAAGGCCTTCAACACCATCCCCCACTCTGGAATCATAGATAAACTTACTAAGCTGGGCATTAATCCCTACATCACTGAGGTTGCCAACTGGCTTACGGACAGAACCCACACTGTAAAAGTAGCCTACTCAAAATCCAGCTCCAGACAAGTGACAAGTTGAATACCTCAGGGTTCAGTCCTGGAACCGCTCTTGTTTGGCATCTACTTCTCTGAAGTACAGGCCAGCAGTAAGGGACTCTGACTAACAAAGTTCGCAGATGACTGCAAACTGGGAGCCATTATTGAATCCCTAGGTGATGTGGATATTCTACAAAAGGGCCTTACAGAAACAAATGCTTGGTGCCAGAGCCATGGGCTCAAGCTCAATGCCAAGAAATGTATAGTATATGTACCCATGAATTACCACATAAGTGGTAGTACACTAAATATCGGAAGTGTGATAAGGGACTTAGAGACACTAACCACATAGCCACAACAGTCAGGAAATCCTTCTATGTGGCACACCTCATCACTAAGGGCTTTTCATCCAGAAAAAAGGAGGTCATTGTCCCACTGTACTCGTCATTCATTAGACCCATTATAGAGTACAACTCCCCATTTGGTATGTAACTCACAGCTGCAACAACTGGAAAGGCCACAGAAATACCTCAATAAAAGAATCACAGGCCTAAAGCAGATGCCCTATGCTGACTGTCTAAAAAGACATCAGCTATACTCTGTCGCATATCGCCTACTCAGAGGCAATCTCTGCTTAACATACAAGGCCATGTCAAACCCAGTGCTGTTGGACATACTACACTTAAAGAAATCCCAATTTCTCAGAGTCACATGCTCCAGGGATCTAAACCTGGTCATCACAATGAACAAAACATGCTGGAGGGATACATTTCTGACCCAGAGACTCCCCCATACTCTGGAATAGACTGCCCAGACATGTCAAGCTGAGTACCTCTTTGGCCCTCTTCAAAAGGAACCTTGACGATTGGATGGGAGATAGGAAATTCACCCCGGGGATCACGTCAGTTGGTCTGCTAGACAGAGGACCAGGGAAGTAAATATTCTGGGAAAAAATTGCCAGGGAATTGTTATGGCTAGGCTTGCATAGACCCTAGGGCCGATAGTCTAGTACCAACCTATGAACCTATTTGTGTTGTTTAGATGCTGTTAAGGCAGTCTGCTGTAATTTCTTGTGAGCATCCCCATTATAATCATGTAGTATATGTATCCCATTTATTGAGTATTTCAATTGTTTTTATATTACTGTTTAGGATTTATGTGAATATATAACACGTGCTTGTCTGATACATGTCTTATGGTAATATACTCCTGTTATATGGTTGCCAAATGACAACAACTGGCAAAAATATGTCTCTATCTGATGTACATGATACACGAACTGTACAGTTTATCTCTTTGTGTTTATACATTATCAAGTGGAGAATACAGTGGTTCTCTTGGTTATCACACATGTATTCCATGTATATGCATGTCATACTCAATAACTGTATTCTGTGCAAATAGCCCCTAATGTATCCACTGTTATCTCAACTAAGCATGTTATTAACATTTATATCATTAAACCAGCAAGTAAAAATCACCACCGCTAGCAAGATCTCAAACCTGTACTGAGATAAATAGATTCTAAGCATATAATAGTAAAAGTTCTAGTCAGGTTCAAGTGAGGCAGAAAAGTTCACCAAATAGTCACTTTGTATAAGGTTACCGTCTGTTCAGACCCAACAATACCGTCTATTCAGACCCAAAGAAATTTCTGGATGCAAAAGTCTATTCAGACCCCATGAATAAGATAAGATAAAACAAGCATGTATTACTTCAATAATCTTCTTGTAGAACTTATTATTTAACGAACACTTTATTGGAACCAACCAAGGTAAGCGCTTTCGCTTTAAAGCTTTTTCAAACCATAAACTCCATATACATTTGAGAGCCAATATATATATATATATATATATATACACCCACATCTAAATTGAATCAAAGGTTAATTGGTTCAATTAAGCATCACAATGTATTCAAGCTTTTAAAAATACACTTTGTATAAAACAAAAAGTTAAAATGCATAAAAGTACTCAGCAAAAATCTGTTATAAAAATGACATATGTACTAGAAATGCTTCTCATTAATCAGTTGTAAAAATACTTATATAACGTGAAATTAATTAAATACATAAAAATATATACTGGATAAAAATATAAAGAAATATATACTTAAAAAAATATATATATATATATATAGAAATATAAATGAATAATAGTCGATATATATGATTCTTGCTTACATATAAATAATAAAGCATAATTTCTCTTATAAATCATGAAAAAATATACTGGGTATGCATTTGTGGAGAATAATAAGTGAATAAAATCTTTCCTTATTACAAGTATATAAAACATTTCATATATATACAAAAGTAAATATATACTAAAACACACTAATACTTTAGAGGTATTAGAAAATTTTCATATATATATATATATATATATATATATATATATTATGTCATAATGCAAAAGAAATTTTAATAGACTTTAAATGACCCAATATAAAGGGATAATAAATGCAGATATTTTATAATATCTATTTATTTAATAATACATATTTAATAACCATTAATTAATGTTTAGTATTTAAAATTCCTTCCTTTCAAAGCAGGCTTCAATGGTATTTTTTCATTCAAGCCTGGTGGAATATGTGCTTGCATCTTAATGATCCAATCTGTTTCAATTTGTTCTGTTTTATTCCTGACATCCCCTCCTCTAATATTTGGTACATTTATTTGTATGGCCATAAACTTAAACTGATGTAATGAGCCTTCTTGTAGTACATGTTTGGAAAGTGCATTAACTTCTGACTTAATTCTGATTTGATACATGTGTTCCCTTATTCTGTTTTTTAACTTTCTATCGTTTTTTCCGATGTAAAATGCAGTGCATACTGTGCACATTGCTATATAGACTATGTGTTCTGTATCACAATTTGCCCTAGTATTAAAGATGTGAATTTTAGAGGTATTAGGGTGCACAAACATATTTGTACTAGATATATAAGGGCAGAAATTGCACTTGTTACAAGGTTCAGTACCACATGTACTATGATTTACATCATTATTTATGTTATTTGGGAAGCATAACAGTCTATGTAAATTTTTCTTATTTTCTGCCTCACTTGTACCTGACTAGAACTTTTACTATTATATGCTGAGAAACATTTATATCATATTTACTCCCCTTTCTAACACTATTGCTTTGTGTCTCTCTCACATCCTTTGTTAGCATGTCTGTTTTTATTTATTAGCGTGATTCAAGAATTGTGAACAGGATTAATTATTATTATATCCATATGGAAGTTTTATACTTAAAATGTTTCTTTGTGACATAGTTACATTTGACTATATTACCTGAGTACATTTTCTTCATTTACCCTGCCCTCTTACTTATTTCTCCACTAATACCTTTGTATTATGTACATATTCTCACCATTTAGTTTCCCCATGCATTTTAATTATTTAAATCAACTCACCTTTACTTTGTATAAGCTGTTCATGCATGCTTGCATAATAGGTTTGTCTACAGGCAAGCCATTTTGTGTACATTTTGTGCTTGAGCTTCCCTCCAGCTTTTTATGGCTGACAATACTTCTGCTCTCCATGAAAATATGCTTATAAACATGTGCGCTTGATGAGCAGTATGCATATTCAGTGAGCATTGTTGCTAACCCCCCCCCCCCCCGCGATGTACTTAAATTGTGTAGGCTTCACACAAAGTCTACACAATTGTTAATGAATCCCAGGGAATATGTTCCAGATGCAGTTGGAAAGTCTGTGTGTGTGTGTGTGTGTGTGTGTGTGTGTGTGTGTGTGTGTGTGTGTGTGTGTGTAATTCAGTAGAACAGTGTGAAATACTATTGTGGTAGATGTTTAACAATGCTGCACACAGTTCTTCCATTATGACAAATGCACACCAAGACATGATTTTGTAAATTATTTTAAATATGTTTTGCCTTATGGTGTACTTTATCATGTACCATGTAACATAGTGTTAATCTTAATGTGTATTCAGCAAAAGGCTCTTGTGGTATAACAAGACATCTGTTAGCATATCTGCTATAGAAAATAGTGCTTTACACAGTGTATAGTTACAATGTTGGAGTGTTAATGAAATATTAAGTGATAGTGTCAGATCTGAAGTAGGAAAACAGTATTTCCCCATCTTTTCTGTATTCTTTACAATATCTAGTGTTGATAATAAAACATACTGTCAGTCCTCCACTAGGAAAACTATGTATTGGATTCAGTAGGTATTTAGTGCATTGTACTGCATAAATTAATGTGCATAGCAATTATGCAGAAGATGTAGGCAAGCCTAAGAGATGGACAGTGTGGCTGCAAAATGTCTGAAATAAAGCACTAACTAGCGCATGCTAATGAGCACATAATGACACCTAAATGAAGAAACCCATGCAAATAAGCCAAAATGGATATGCAAATGAAAGACCTTAAAATGCGAGGCTGATTCAGAAAGGTATGAAAAGGTGGGACTGCATGGCAGCGCTTATCCATTCTGAGAATCAACATTTGTGATGTGCATGATGAGAACCATGCTGGGAGGTACATCAGTAGCACAGCAGCATGCGTCTGAAGCCCTGGAGCCTAGGTTAGAGCCATTTCTCACAATGTTAAGCATTGTGACCAATTACACCAATGCAGAAGATACAGACAGTACCTGACATACCACCAGCTCACAGACTAACAGATTGTAATCAGTTATTGAGTGGAAAGAGATAATCTAAGCCACTTAGTTGCATTGTGTCATCTATCACACCCAAGCCACACAGGGCAGTGCATGGACTGGCCACAATGTGCATCAGACATTACCATATCCTCACAGTGTAGGAGGATGTTAAGGCATAGTCATGATCAGTTATACAGGTGGGGAGACAATGACAGATGACTGCAACACTATAATATTGGATATGGTCAAGGGAGGAGAACACAGTAACCACATAATCTGGGATATTGTGGGGAGTCAAGGATCATGTCTTTCAGTAATAGAGTCTTTCTGTCATGATGTGACTGCTGCTAGTGTTTACTGTGTTGGCTTATGGTGTGAGGACTCAGTTTAGTCCTTGTCACTGATGAAATAGAATTATGGGACTGTACACACAAACCATGATGTAGCATCCAATGTGATAGGCCCAATTTGCCTTACATACACAAGGTGCAGGGTTTGAGTCTCACAAGGGATAATTGGCTAGGCTTAAAATGGCTCATAAGGGCAGTTAGCTTAGTACTAATCTATGAATCTATGAACCTATGAACTTAAGGAACAGTGCCACCCATGAACAGGATGACACCCATGTTGGGGGGTAGACAATATGCTCACATGCAACTGTGATATCATTTCATCATCAGTCTGTGTAGTCTGATAAAGGATGCCCTGTACCTGACCACCTCACCATCTTGAGACTCATATGGCCATGGACCACATGACCTGCAGAAGCAGACCTTATGTCCTTTGCAAAGTTCATATGCATGCACATATGCAGGCAGCATTTGCTACAAGTGATCTCACCAACACTGTTTGTTCCTAGTCACTGTACTCCAGGCCATGATGCAGTTGGTGCATATCCTCCTAAAAGCTCCACTACAGGCACAGGTAATTATTGGATCATTAGCCTCTCCATTCTTATGTGCAAAACCAAGGAATGTATCATAGCAGAACCCATTTCTGCAGACACAGGCAAATTAATTTATCAAGACTCCTCCCAACTTGGTTTTGTGAAAGGAAGGCACTGACTCTTGAGCTTAGTAAACTTCTTTGAAAGATTACAAAGACTGTGGACAGTGATCATTCTGTGCACATTGCTTATATTGACCTGGCCAAGGTTTTCGACAATATGTCCATGTTAATACTACTGAAAAATTTGACAAAAACTAAAGTTAATCCATACACCATCCACTGACTTGCAAACTGGATTTCCAACATTCAAGTAGGTCTTCCCTTAGATATTTTTTTCTGGACTGAGAACATCTTCTTTGATCGCTTGTTTCCTGTGAGTCTTCAGCAGAAGCGTCCAGAATATTGTCTTGTGACATAATCTCTTCAGATGCATCCTGCTTTGTCTGTTGGTCCCCAACTCTTGTTTCCTGTGAATCTCCAACAGAAGGTTCTAAAACATTGTCTTGATCCTCCATATGGAGAGCCCTAAGCCTACCAGTATGAAATATTACATTTGTCAAAGTTACCACTGTTTCCTGCTCCTTCCCTTACTGGGCAACTTGAACTGGATTTTCATGTATATCTCTTACAGAAGGCTCTAGAATATTGCCCTGTAGCATATCCCTTTCAAATGCATCCAGCTCCTTCTGCTGCTCCTCTGTCTGGAGACCATGGATTTCCTTGGTATATTTCCTCTGTGCTTTTTCCAATATACTCAAGTTAGTTTTCTTATCAGGTCTCCATATTATTATTATTCCATACTTTTGTTTAGGTCTAATGTAACATACAAACAATTATTTTATCATTTCTGATTTCCTAGACTATGTAATTTTTTTATGCAGCCTAAAGTTTCATAACTATCATTAAAAAATTGGTTGATATGATTAGAAAAAGTGAAGCCCAGAGTTACCCGTGTACCCAAGTCCTTAAATGAATCCACACTTTCAATCATTAAGAGTTGTATTAAATATTCACCATTCAATCTATGTCTCCCAAATCTCATATCCTTAGTTTTTTATGTATTTCTCAACATGATCAATTTAGTCATGTTCTTTTCATACATATGCTGTCTGCAACAGATGAAATCAGTTTACTTATTGTAAGTCATCTGCATACAGATTATAGAATATCTCAGTTGAAAAAGGTCTGTAAGATACAGCATAAACAATTATGGGCCTAGGACAGAGCCTTGTAAGACACCCTGCCAGTAAATGAGAATTTAACCTGTCCAACAATTATGAGCTTAGGACAGAACCTTGTAAGACACCCTGCAGTAAACAAGAATTTAACCTGTCCAGTTGCTGTATGATACTTGCCATGTCATATTCCAGTCTATATAGTTATACTTTCACATGTATATGCTTCACTATTATGTTTTTCATGTTTCAGCTATATACGATCATATAAAATTTTGTCTTATAGTATGATTTATGGATCATTATGACAGTTTTAGTATTCAAACACATATATATATATACATATACTTTATATATTTTTATACATATGCACACTAAACTTTTTGGTTCTAAATGCGTGGTCCTATTTTACCATATTTTATTTTATTTCATTTTATTTTATTTTACAATATAGTTTTCACACATGTTTTATGTGTTTTAGAATTAATATATACTGATATATATGTGTTTGTACACATATATATTCTTAATATACTCTTAACATATATATTTTTAAATCTACATATATATATTCCTATGTGGCTTTAAGGAACATGAATGAATAATTGATTGATTGATAAAGATCAGTGTCTTATTAACTGGTTTAGAGGTATGTATAAAAGCAGATGTATTCAGTTCTATTTTAAAACCTGAGGAAGCGTACCTGAATGTACGTGAAAGCGCTTGTTTGGGATATACATTTCGAATAAAACTTGTTTGTTCATCATCATGGAGATCTCTGCTTGTTTTATCCTGTGCCATGTCATATTTATTAGATGTAGCTATCCGTGTTATCAAGATTATATTAATACCTAGTTCTAATTTACTGATCAGTGTTTCTTGTATGACCCTATGAAAAGCTGAAATTATGTCTGCTATAAATGACAGTATCACAGCATAATTGCTTTCATTTATAGTGGTTATTATATTATCATTATCAAATGTTATATTACAGGCAGGTATACATCTAATTTCAACATATGCATGCTGATATTGGGTGGTGCAGTGGTTAACATTGTCACCTCACAGCAAGAGGTTCTCTGGCTCAATTCTCAGCTGGGGTGCCTTCTGTGTGGAGTCTGCATATCCTCCCTGCATTTGTGTGGGTTTCCTCTGGGTACTCTGGTTCCTTCCCACATTCTAAAGACATGCAACTGGAGCATTTCTCCCTCCCTGGGCCTCGGGTCTATATCATAAGCTTAAAAGAAAAAAATGTTCTTTTATTGAGCTGTAAACATCGAAACCACTAAATAGCGAAGACAGGGAAAAAAAATCACTGGCCATTTTTGGGAATTTACCATTTCCTCCACTGTTGTGCGATCTCGGAGTTGGTATATTTAAGTCTGGAGGGTGTGTGGGGGGGTGAAGTCCTACACTTTATTTTGTGTTTGCATTTGTTTTTTTTTTTTTTTTTCGGAGCAGCTATTTTTTTTCCCTGGGGAAAGAAAATCTCTGTTCTGTGTTTTTGCTATTTGGTGAGTTCGATGTTTACAGCTTGATAAAAGAACATTTATTCTTTTAAGCTTTCAAGCTTATACTATAGACCCCTGGGCCTCTGTGGAAAATAGGCTCTATTGTAGTTGAACTTTCCTGGTCAACAAATGCTAAATAAATACAAATATATGGTTTCAAGATCCAATATTTCCATTTCTGACAATAATTTATCCAAAATAAAAGTACCCAATATTTTTCCACAACAAAAGTAAACTTATAGGTCTGTATAACACTGGGTTCATCCTATTTCCCTTTCCCTTAAAGATGGGTTTGATAAGTGCATGTCTCCAATCTTGAAGACTCTCTCCATATTTAAACGATCTAGTGAATAACACATATAATGCTACTGTAAGTTCATGCTGAAGTGTTCCCAACTAATTATTATTAATTCTGTATTCTACCTGTATGTTGTTTGGATCCAGTTTGCATGATTCCTTTTCAGTATAAAAACTAATTTAATTTTAGTATCTGAATTCACCTGTATGTCAGTAACACAATTTATCACCCCCTTTGTAGAACAAAACTTTTTTGCATAATATTTTGTAACTATATCTAGAATATGCTGCGTCTGAGAATAAATTTTAGAATCTACACACAGTTTATTCTGTTTATTTTGTTTTGATTTTTTTTTTTTTTTTTGCATTTGTTTCCCCTTGCAAAACATATAACATTCCTTCTGTAGTATTTCCATTGAATGCATCACTCCTATTAGTTTTACATAGAGACTATTTTGCTTCCATATAGCATGTTATTAATCTGCTGTACACAAGTTTAGATTTCAGTTTGGAAGAATTATCTAACAACAATTTAGCCTTTATAACCCCATGATCATTGTGCATTAAAGGTGGCAACATTTAACATGAAGTAACATTCATCATTAAGAAGACAAACAATATATCCTGATCATTGATAGGTTTGTTTACAATCTGTAATGACTGCTGTTCCTGAACATACATTTTAAATAATTTTCTTAAAAATGTTTTAAAATCAATATTATTCCAGTCTGTTTCTGATAAATTTAAGTCTCCAGCTACTATTATCCCCCCCCCCCAGTATTTCATGCAGGAAATTCATGAATTCCTCATAGTATTACTTGACTTTGGTAGTCTATTCATGTCAACAACTGAAATCTTTTACAGGGTTGCCATTTTATCACAGTTACATAATTTACAGTAATGGGGTTATCATCAAACATGTAATAAGAACAGATCTCTTAATCTTTAATCCCTGTCATAACTCATCTGTCTGATTTTTGTTAGAAATCTGTTACAGTAAATAATTTATAACATGATAGAGCTGGTTTCCAGTTACTGTTCTTGAACTCTATTTCACAAACAATAAAAACATCAATCTCTTGTGAACTTAGCAAAATTTCTAGTTAAAAAATGTTATTAGTAATGCTCGTAGCATTAACAACCAACACAGATAAATCAAAATTTGCTGTCTGTGAACTGTTAAATTTCTGGCTGGTTGAGGATTCAAGATGGCTTCTATCCTATAACCACTGTTGCTCCTGAGCTCCAACATAGTATTGAGGACAGTCATGATTACATGATGCCCAGCTAATTGAAATAACTCAATAACTACTCCTAAATACTTAAATCCTCAAGCCCAGACTGTGCCTCTACTTAAAATTATCCTGGGTAGTCAAAAAGAAGCTGATCCAGTTGGATTACAAATCCCCAGAAAACAGTCTTACAGCCACGCAACACTAATGTCCTGATATCCAATTACCACAGATAATATATCAGAATTCTTCAAAGATGTCAAATGAAGACATGGGGATGGAAACACAAACCACAAAACTCAAATTTTCAATGGTTGCCTCACCAGAAAAAGAAAAAGAAAATATTAGCAAGAAAGCTAGAATTACTAGGCAACAAGATACCTCTAAAATAACCGGGAAATCAAAACTGGATCAATCAGCTAATTTGGATGACCTGAAATCTACACTAAACCCAATACAACAAGCCATTCAAGACCTATCCAAACAATTCTAATCTTTTGGAGACTCACATAATCAATTCTTAATCAGGATGGAGAAAACAGAAGCAAGGATCGTTGATAATGAAAACAAAATAAGCTAGATACAAAAGAATACCAAAAGCAATCTATAAGTCATACATGACTTGCAAGCCAAAGTAACTGACTTAGAATCAAGATCTAGAAGCAATAATATCATAATTCAGGGAATTCCTGAGCATATCCTACATACCAATTTCTTAAACATGATCAGACAAATATTTTCTTCTGTTCTTGGAAATACAACTAAAATAAAACAAACTGTAATAGAGAGAGCACACAGAGCGGCCAGACTGTCACAAGCTATAAATCACCCAATACCTATGTATATTAAATAACTGAACTATCAGGATGTTACTAAAATACTAGCAACTGCGTTTTACATGAACTTCAGAATGAACAGGCTCCCCACTTAAGCACCTTGTTCACTAATAGCCTTGCATCAGGCTTTGTGCCCACTGAATGGCACACAGCAACAGTTATCACACTCCACAAAGGGGGAGCCACCACTGATCCCGGGAATTATCGACCTATTAGCCTGATGAGCCTGGTCTGCAAGGCCATGGAATGTATCATCATGGAACTCATAAACAAAGACATTGGTAACCTCCAAACTCTGGATCCCACCCAGTTCAGGTTTGTGAAAGGCAGATCATGCCTCCTGAACCTGATCGACTTCTTTGAGGTAGTCACCAAAGCCGTAGATGAGGGTAAGGTGGTTCACACAGCCTATTTTGACCTTGCCAAGGCTTTCAACACCATCCCCCATTCTGTAATTATAGCTAAACTCACTAAACTAGGTATAAATCCCTACATCACAAGATGGGTTGCCAACTGGCTCACTGACAGAACCCACAATATAAAGGTTGCAGACTCCAAATCTGACCTCAAAGCAGTGACAAGTGGAGTAGCACAGGTTTCCGTCCTGGGACCTCTCCTGTTTGGCATCTACTTCTCTGAAGTACAAGCTAACACAGAAAGCCACTGGCTAATGAAGTTCGCAAATGACTGCCAACCAGGAGCCATAGTCATGTCCCCAAATGATGTGGACATCCTACAGAAGAACCTCGCTGAGATAGATACCTGATGTCAGAGCCATGGCCTCAAGCTCAATGACAAAAAGTGCAATGTCATCCCCTTTGGTAAAACCTCTGTACCCATGAACTACCACATAGGCAGCAATCTACTTAACACCAAATATGTGATAAGAGACCTTGGGACCCAGATGGACAGTAGTCTCTCCTTTGATAGTAACATCGCCACAGTAGTCAGGAAGCCCTTCTACGTGGCACACCTCATCATAAAAGGGTTCTCATCCAGGAAAAAAGAGGTCATTGTTCCCCTCTACTCGACACTCATTAGACCCATTATAGAATACAATACCCCTTCAGGAATGTACCTCACAAGACATCTGCAGCAGCTGGAAAGGCCACAGAAGTACCTCACAAGGAGGATTACTGGCCTCAAACAAATGCCTTACACTGACCGCCTCAAAAAACTCCAGCTTTACTCCGTAGCATATTGCCTACTCCGAGGTGATCTCTGCCTAACATATAAAGTTATGTCACACCCAGAGCTGTTGGACATGCTACACCTAAAGAAATCCCAATCCCTCTGAGCTACATGCTCTAGGGACCTAAACCTTGTCACCACAATAAACAGGACATGCTGGAGGGATAGATTCCTGTCCCAGAGACTTCCCATACTCTGGAACAGGCTACCCATCTATGTCAAGCAAAGCTCCTCATTAGCACTCTTTAAGAAAAATCTTGATGAGTGAATAGGAAATAGGAAATACACCCTGGGGATCACTTCTGTGTCTCTACTCAACAGTGGCACCGGAAAATAACTTTCTTGGGTGGTGTAAGCCAGGGAACCTTGTTGGCTAGGCTTAAGTAGGCCCTTGGGCTGATAGCCTAGTACCTACCTATGAACCTCTGATACAAAACAAACAAGGAGCTGGATACTAAGGAGTAACTGTGCAGTAGTAAGATGTGTTAGTCATTTTATACCCAACATATGTTTTTAGATTGGATAACTTTATTTTAACCACAACCAAGGGAGATCAACTGAACGTCAATCACATTATAAATATTTGTTTTTTTTTGTCTCATTCATATCACTCATTTTTCTCTTCTAGGCCCAGTGGGTCAGAGATTAGGCATGGGTTGGTAGTAGGAACAGTTAGGTGCTATTTGCCACCCAGAGAAGTAAGGGACCCTCATAACTTAAGTAAAAAATACAACAGCAATGCTATATACCCTAGTTTACCTTTCTTTCCTTTCCTTTTGATTCTACCTGATGTAGGTATTTGACTCATGGAATGTGAAAGGGATCCAGTTGCATAAGAAAAATAAACTTTATTTCACCTTATTTTTAAATCAAGGGCTAAAATAATATTAGTGCAATAAACCCCGTATGCTCAAGGAAAAATGGTCACAGTTTATGAGGAAAAAATGGATTGAAACAATTGTTGCAGCTGGTAAAGATTTTAATAGGTTGGGTGTAGCTATAACTGTTAAAAAATCTTTTCAAGGCAAAATTCTACAACATGATATATATTCCAAGGGCAGATGGTGTTATATAACTTTTACTTTTCCTCCTTTTGATAGACTCATCTTACTGTTTAATCTATATGCTCCTTGTGCTAATCCACAAGACTTCATTATGTAAATTTACAACATTTTAACCCAGTTCCAGAATCACTATTTACTTATTGGGGTGATTGGAATCCTCATCCTTGTCGGACAGATCTACACCTAAAAAACGTTTAACAAACAAGCTACTTTGGTGCTCTCAGATCTAAAAAATGAATTTGGGTTATTTGACCCATATAATTTCCAGAAGAAATCTAAACCCCTAGCCAAATATACCTTCTATTCCTAGTGTCATAAAGGTTGGTCCAGGATTGATTTTTTTCACATTTCCAATTTTTTTTCTTCAACTTGATATAAATTTTGAGACTAAACCTAGATTCTTCTCAGATCACTCAAAAATTTCTGTTATTAATTGCAATAAACAAAAAACAAAAACTGAGGAAATAGTAATAATCCAGAAGGCAGAATTTGTGAGAAACACACTTTTTAAGACACCTTTAAAACTTTATTCCATAAGCACTTTCGGCTAGAAAATGCCAGTCTTCTTCAGACATTCAAAAAATCATATGACAAACTCTTTTATAGCCCAACCCAACCACTTAAGTCTTAAAGACATAGCATTATAAAACAACAACATATTAAAATAAAATATTTTTAACAATGCATTTTTAAAAACATTTATATAGTTTATATATAACTATCTATCAAAAGTTTTTAATTTTAACTCACAAGAGATGGACACTGCATCATTTAGCTCTGGATAAGTAGATGCATTCAAGTGTAAAATCCACCACAACTCTATATGTCCTAAAAAATACCCCATGTTCCCCCCTGGGTTTTTTTGTTTTTTTTTGCAGCTGTTCCAGTATGACAAATTTAAAAGCTATGACTTGGGAATTCCTTTAAGTGCTTTACTAAAGCACTGGTCTCTTTATGTGTATGCATATCATAAATGGGTTCATACACCCGTTGTTTAAATTTTCACTCAATCTTTCCCACATAATATGCAGGACAAGAGCTGCATTTTGCAGCATAAACCACTCCTGTTGTTTGGCAAGAAAAGCGACCAGAAACTATAATACACTTAGAACCCAAGTCTACCTGGTTACATTCCAAAATAAACTTGCATTGTGAACACATTCCACACTTTGCCATTTTCTGCACTGATTGCATATGTAAAAGGGATAAACTGTCACACCAGTCTTTAAGGTTGCTATCCCATCTAAATACAAAATCAGGAAAATTGCCTTTTTTTTTCCATTAGCAGTTTATCTGTTCTAATAAATGCCCATTTTTTATTAATGATATCCATTATATTTTACTATGGGCATTAAATGTAGAAATAAATGCATTTTTTGTATTTTTGCTTAATATACACCACTTTCTCATTGTGAAAAAGGTGTCACCCTATTATCTGATGCCATTATTCCTATAGTTTCATTTTGGATACCATTTGTAGAAGAAGAAACTTCCCTGTAAGCTTCACCAAATACCCTGGCATGATGGTTTTGTAATAAGGGAATGTACTGGCCTGATAGTCTCTTCTTAATGATCTCAAATTTTATATTGTTTACCATCTGCACGGGGTAACTCCTGTTCACAAACATATTGCCTATAAAGTGTACTTTATTTAACAAGCCAAGCATATCAGTTATCATTCTGATTTTGTATTTAGACAGGATAGTAACCTTAAAGACTGGTTTATCCCTTTTACATATGCAATCAGTGCAGAAAATGACAAAGTGTGGAATGTGTTTACAATGGAAGTTTATTTTGGAATGTAACCAGGTGGATCATCAAAGAGATTGAAAATCAGCTATACAGGCTTCAGAAAGAATTATGCTTATTTAATGCAAACAGTTCCTATCAATTTGTTGAAACTTCAGCAGTTTGAACACCCTATGTTCGAACTGTGAAGTTCGAAAACTGATTATCATGAAGCCATGGAACACCGAATTCTTTCCCAGGGGAAGAATTTAGTGGGCCGTTTCTTGGCTTCGCTATATTCAGCACTGTGGTGGAAAGTTACGGGTCGGGTTCAGGTAAGTGTGCGATTGTGGGGATGTTAGGGTTAGGGCACGGGTTTGGGTGCAGGTGATCTGGGTGTGCGATAGTGACAGACTTTAGGGTTAGGGTGGGATAGGTGATTTAGGGTTAGTGTGCGGGTGAGGTGGGTGTGCAATAGTGACAGACTTTAGGGTTAGGGCAGGATAGGTGAGTTAGGGTTAGGGCACGGGTCAGCTGAGTGTGTGATAGTGACGGACCTTAGGGTTAGGGTTTGGGTTAAGGTGACTGGATAGATAGTAGTGTATGTACAGTTTAGTGTAGGGTTAGATGTAGGATTTTAAGTGTATGTGTGTGGATTGCTGTATTTTTGGTGTGCTTGTGTTGTGTGTGTGTTTCTTGGAACAGCAATTTTTTTTTGCCTGGGAAAAAAATCGCTGTTCTAAGCCTTCAGTGTTTTTGCACTTCAAGGTTAGAAGTTCGAACATATGGTGTTCGAACTTCAGCCATTTTGTCAAAGTGATATAGACCCAAAGCAAGCAACCAGATTTTTATGAAACCAAAACCCTAACAACTTTTTCAGAATGGCCTCATATCCCCTCTGAATTACTAGCAATACTAATCAACCATAATAAATCATCCCCTATTATTTCTTAAATAATGTACCAGGATAAGATCCTTTCTACCAATAAGGATATTGTTCTGTTTTTTGAAGAACTATCTTCTCAACTATATGGGGGATCATTCACTCTTGGCCTTGGAACAAGAGACTATTCAATTTTTGAACCAACTAAACTTCCCTAAAATAGAAGAAACCCATCAGAAACATATTGCATTTCCCATCACACTTCAGGAAGTTTTTTACATAATTAAAAACCTTAAAGCCAATAAGGCACTAGGCCCAGATGGTTTTACTACTGAGTTTTATAAGACCTTCTGCTTAAAATTTTCAAAAATACTTTTACTTTTATATAAGTCTATTATTGATAACTCTATTTCAGATATCCACTTCAATGCTTCTAAAACTGTACTTATATGTAAAGAAAATGCAGAAGCTAAACTCCCAGAAAACTACAGGCCCATGTCTAAAAATCTTCTCCTTAATATTAGCCAATAGATTAAAACACATTATTCCCTATATTATATCTCCTCTGCAATCAGGCTTTACTCAATTTAGACAAACTTGCTATAACACTTTAACACTAGACACCCTATTAAAACTAGCCAACATGAGCCATAGCCCTGCTTTTGCATTAGCTGTAGATGCTTCCAAAGCCTTTGATAGACTTAATCTAAACTTTCTCCTCCTTGTGGTTCCTTATTTTGGCCTCCCTCCAACCTTTATTTGTACCTTCAAAACACTATATACCAATGCCTATACCTCTTTATATATAGATAAGACTACCTTGTACAGGATAAATATCAAAAATAGTACACATCAAGGTTGTCCCCTCTCCCCATATCTCTTCAGTATGTATATTGAACAATTACTCTTACTTATCATACAAAAAACTTTTCATCAACCACCGTTATTTAAAACTAAAATTCCTTTATCAGCATTTTAAGGTGATATAAATATATACTTTACAATGCCAAGTTCAGATATACCAAAAATCCTTAGCTCAATAAATAACTTTTCAAACTTCTCTAATTATAAACTAAACCCGGATAAATCCATAATCTTCCTGAGTAATTCACCCAGTTTGTTGTCTCTTTATCCCCTTTTGACCGACATTAAAGTATCTCCCTCTTTGAAATATTTGGGAATCTTATTTCCACATAATCCAAAGCCAGATATCTCAAATAACATTACAAATCTTTGGTCAACCATAAAGCAAGACGGTATCAGATGGGGTAAACTGCAACTTCCCTTTCTGTCCAAAGTAGCAATCATTAAATGAAACATACTACCTAGGTTAGTATATAGATTTACAACTACACAGATAATAATACATAATAATTAAAAAAAACTTCACTGTTCCTTAGCTAAATGAGTCTGGTCTCCTAAATCAATTAGAATCTCCTATCAAAGGCTTACAAGCCCTAAAGATAAAGGGGGGTTAAATCTCCCTGATTTCAAACTTTACTACAACATTTTCAATATCAGCAGACTTTTATTAATAGCAGAGCATAACACTGAAATGACAGACTGGTCCCCTCCCTGGTTAGAACTCTGCCATAAATATATTTAATCACTAAATATTAATCCAAAAGCTCTTCCTTTCCTAGATAAACCAAATCAGAAAAAATGTAAAATACACATTTCCCAAAGAGACAATATAACAATCTTTCAAAACCATATTAAATTACTGAATTTAACTAATGCTATTTATATTTTACAACCTATACACATTAACTCAAATTTTAAAATCAATAATTCAATGATAAATCTAAATAATTTCCCCTTGCTAAAGGAATACAGGATATTAGACCTCTATCTCTATAGAGACCAATCCAATGTAGATCTGAGAGTACAACTTAATCTCTTTAAGAGCTACATTGTAATATTAAGACAAATAAAGGAAGTCTGTTTCAATGCACTATTCTAACCCAATCTAGAGTCTGACATTAATATTTCTAAGAGTCTATGGAATCATCTATTTCTTATGAAAAAATATGATATCAAACATGGACAAAGTAATTAATTCTATTAGACATCAAAACCAAGTTTTGTTTTCTAAATACTAGTAGGACCATAAAGCTTTTGTATCTAATGAAGTAATTACACATTCAATAAAAACTTCTTCCAAAACAATATCTTTTAAAAGACTTAACTATACCCAATTTATGTTGCTCAACAATGCGTATATAATGCCTGCGGCCAAGTATAAATTCAATCCATCTGTCTCACTTTTCTGCCCTCACTGTGACAATCAAAGAGTGGATCTTCTACACATTTTCTGGAGCTGTAAGTGTGTTTATAAACTCTGGTGCTCTTTGAGAGATAAACTTCTTAAGATGGGCTATGAAAAATTGACTTTATCATGGGAATTTGCCATATTACACATTGTCCTAGCTGAGATAATGAAATTTTACAGCCATATCTTAATCGCATTATTTCCATTAGTAAAACTATATATCGCATTCAGCTGGAAGTGTCCTTAGATCCATACTTAGTTGGAAAGGGTTTAAAATAATGGCAATTAAATATGTAACAGCCCATAAGTTTCTTAAGTCAAATATTGAAGACTATAAACACTTTAAGGATTATTGGGATATTCTCTTTGACCTTATATTGAACTAAATGTATCCTACTCCACAGATATCTTTAGGGTCTTAGGTAGAATACCTGGATCTCTTTTTTATATATTTCCCCAGTCTAAAGTTTGTGCAGATCCTGTCTACACAAATGTAATAAGCTTTGTAACATCAAATATGTATTAGTTTTTTTTTTTTTTAACGCTGATCTCCTTTTTATGGCATTTAGCAATTTTGTAAATAGTTCACTTTTTCTCGTTTTCCTTTATCTCCTTGGTTTATATTTTTATGTTGTTGTAATATGCTTGGGATATTCTTTAAAAATATCTCTACAAAAACAGAATTGTCTTACCTCAAGCTGTTAACCTTGTTAAATTTTGATTTATGGCTTCTTTTTGTGTGTGTGTTTTCTTATTCAAAAAACTAATAAAGATTATTGGAAAAAAATTTCTGGCTTGGCAAAAATTCGGTTTTGTATTAATCAAATATTGTAATATATCTGCTGCAAAAATCCTCTTCCTGTGTCTAGGCAAGTAAAATCCATCTTGTCTAAATACGCGCACCCAGCATTACACGTGAATATTCTATACGTTCCCCAATTTAAAATATGCCATTTCTTCATGTACAAGCTGTGCTATCTAAGAGGGCTGTCAATTCCCTACTAATAGTCAATGAGCCCATAAAGATGAGATTATATGAACAAACTATGAATTTGAAAACAAGATAACCACTATAAGAAAGCTGCAAATGGAAAATATGTATTTACTGGAATGTGTGGCAAAGAAAATTGTTCCAAGGGATTTGAGGGTTTATAAATTCCCTTTTTGGACTGATTATGACAAACAGATTGTGCAGGAATTTTCTGAAATGTTTAATAGATATGGTTTAGAGCTTGTGCAGAATTTCAATTAGAATGTTCCAAACTTTTTGCAATGTTCCAGGAAAGGGGATACCCTGACACATTTATTGACAATATTAAACAAGAAGTTTTGGATGGCAGGAATATCAAATATAGACCTATCCTGGGGATAGGGAACTTAGAAAAAAAATACTAGTCGGGCTGGTCAGTGAAATTATGACCCAGAGTACAATAAAGCTTTTATAACTGAATACAGTGCCAATTCTGGCAGCATTAGGAACATCATAACAAGTGAGTGGGAAACTTTTCGAGATATTACAGATCTTGGCAATTTAAAGGACAAAAAAGTAAATACTGTATATCAAAGGGGGAGTAACATCAAGAATATATTAGAATTTGAACCAGTTACTAATAGGTTTTCCAATCAACGTAGGGGCACCTATAAGTGTGGATCATGTTCACAGTGTAGATATATTTCTAATACAGATAAAATTTATCTATCTGCTAGAAATAGATGGATTAGGGTAGCCGCCTATTCAAACTGCAATAGCCAAGGAGTTATATATTTGGTGATATGCCAACAATGCCAAGCATTTTATGTTGGCAAAATGGAAAGATCCCTCAAGAGGAGGATATACGAACACATTTATGAGATTTCTAAGAATAATTCTAATAATGCTTTTTATCGTCACTCCTCAACATGTCCCATGGCTAAATACCTATTTTTTGTCCTAGAGGTGATGGCTCGGGACAATAGGGGGGACCTTGGGAGACAAAACTTGAACATAAGGAAACCTGTTGGCAGATAACATTAGAAGCCAACAGGTTCCCTGGTCTAAATGACACAATTTCCATTGTCCCACTTCTTAAGTTAAGAGCTGGGAGAATATGAAGGGGGCTACTTTTGAGTTTTTTATTACAATAGGATATTCCTATAAGGAGGATTATTATTTTATATGCCATTTAATAGTATAATAATCCTAATTTTAGTTAAATTAATAATTTTTAAAATGAATATGTATCAGGTGTATTTTAGCCCTCTGTATTATTTTTATTCTGTATAAAGTAATTTATATTAACAAACTAACTTTTTAAATATTATTCTATTTTAATAATGCACAAAAGACGTATTTAAATGTGTTTTGAGGTCAGTGGTAGCAGCCCTTTTAAGGATTTATCATTTCATTTATTGCTCACATGATTATTTAAGTCGAGTTTGTTTTTACTTCTGTTATCTGATGAAGTCAAGCAAGTGGATTGATGAAAACGTTAATGTGCATTGTGTCAAACGTTAATAAAGAAGTGTTTTAGAGTGGTTGCGGTCTTCTCCGTACTGACTTTCTGTATTACTGGTTTAGCTTGTGCAGAAAATTATTAGATGTAATGATGTCAAACTTTGCAAAATGGTTGGGCAAGTTGACAAATTGTATATAGACATAAAAATGACTTATTATTTCCACAATACGAGGATTTATATAAGAAGGAAATTAAAATAGTGGAGAAAAATTGTGATAAGATCTTTGAGAAAAAATGTAAAAAGATGCAAAGGGAATTAAATGAGTACAGAGAAAACAAGGCATACATTTTCAAGGGGGACAATGTCAGTGAGAATAGAAAGGACATCCCACATTTTAACAGGGTAAGTTTTAACCAATACAGTAGACATGACGGACAGTACAATGACAATAGGTACAATAAAAATGGTCAAGAAAAAAATCAAATTTTTTTTTTACCAGAGACAAAATTGGGAGGTGGGATTAGAGGACAATTAGAAAAAACATTACCCACAGAGAGAGTGGAAAAACAAACATTTCAGAAGGTATTAATACATGGATCACCCACCCCCAATTTAGAAGAAATACAGCAGGATGGTATTTTGTACACTTATAAAGGTTTTCATGTTTACAATTTTGCAGGTATAAAACTTACTAAAGAACACTTCATATTATTTATGAAGGGTTTAAAATATGTCCCTCGAAGACTGTTTGATTGCACGGACACTATTTTAGAAGTTAAAATGTTTTTAAGAAAGTTGAATTTGGCATTTCTATTGTCAGAAAGTAGCATTAGAACAAATAGGAATGATTTTAGATGTAAAAGTAATTAAAATCCACCATTATGTCCAGATCTACAAGAACTAGAAAAAGCAGTTATGGATGAAATATATGCCTTGAAAGTAAAAGAGTACAAGACACGTAAATTAGAAAATTTGGAAAATAATGAAAAAGAAATTCTAGAGCAGATAATAAAGGACGACACTATTAGAATTATGCGTCCTGACAAAGGAGGTGATATGGTAATTTTTGATAAAATGCAATACCTACAGGAAATATTTGAATTGTTAAATGATATTTCCACTTACACTCCTGTTTCCCTTAATGAAGTGAATATTGGGTATAGCCGAATAGACCATTTTTTGGAAGAATATTTATTAGATGAAAGAATTGTGGTTAGCACTTACAATTTTTTAAAAGTTAAGACTCCCACTGTCGCTACTATATTTGGGATCCCAAAAACCCATAAGGGGATAGAAACTCTTAGTTTCAGGCCTATAGTATAAGGGAGAGGTTCAAAAACCTACCTCTTTGGTGTGGTTATTGATAAATGGTAGAAGCCAATAGTGAACAATGCTCAACATTTACTGAAAGACTCTTGGGACTTCCTAGGAAGAATATCTAGTAATTTATGGGATGATGATCACATTTTTGACCATAGACATGGTCGACCTGTTTACCTCCATCCCTAGAGAGGAAGGTATGGAGATGTTTGAAAAAGCAATTAGAAAAAATAAAATTTTTGGTAAGATAGAATAGAACTAATTCTTGATTTTATGGGAATAGTCTTTGATTACAACTTCATTATGTTCGAGAGCGAATATTTTAAACAAAAAAGAGGAGTTGCTATGGGTGCCTCCTGTGCTCCCGCATATGCCAATTTAGTTTTGTTAGAATGGGAGACCAATATGGTATTTAAAAGTGATTTTTTTTTAAAGATATAAAACTTTACGTCCATTTTTTGGATGATATTTTTGTGCTTTGTGCCGATTCCACTGCTAGAGTTAAGGATTTTATTGATTATTTGAATGAAACATCAACCTTTTTGAGATTCACCTATACCTATAATGAGCAGAATGTTAACTATTTGGACGTGTGCATAGAAAAAGGGAAAACAGGTTTTTCCTCAAAAATTTACAGGAAACCCACTTTTAGTAATATGTACCTTGAATATTCTAGTAATAATCCACAATACCAGAAGAAAAGTATTATCAAAGGGCAATTCATATGCGTTGCGAGAATGACCTCCCAGGAAGAAGAAGTAAAAGGAGAATTAGAAAAAGTAGCCACTATGTTTTTAGAAAGGGGGTACCCCTATAATTTAGTTAAGGAAAATTTTGAAAACGTGCTTAAAGAATGGAGAAAAAGGCATAAGCCCCTGTTAGGGATTCCATTTACATCTAAAAATACAGCAACAGTGGGTGAAAATGAAAACAAAAATAATAACTATGAAATAGCTATGGTTGTTCCATAGTGGTCAGGGGCCAATGAGGTTATTAATATAGTGGAAAGAAATTGGGCTATTTTAAAAAGCAATCCATTATTGTGGGCAATAATTGGACCCAAACCATTATTTGTATTTAAAACTGGCACAAATCTTAAAAAACTATTTGAGGGAAATTTTAGAGGTCATGATAATCTCAAATACAGTACAGCAAGATGTGGGGCATGTTCCCAATGCAAATGCATTTGTGACAAGGCTACGATTTCCTTGTCCAATACTTTAAAATCTAAAGTTAGGTTTGTTAGAAGAAACTGCCAAACAAAAAGGGTAGTGTATTTGGCAATGTGTAAATCCTGTCCAGCATTTTACGTTGGGAAGACTGAGAGACGTTTGAGGGACAGGATTTACGAACACAATTACCAAATATCAATCCACAATACTACTAATGTTCCTTTTAAATATTCGGAAGGATGTATTAATTTTGAGGGTTTTATTTTTGCCATTCTTGAAAAAGCATTGCCTAACCCTAGAGGAGGTGATTTTAGAAGTCACACTGAAGCAAGAGAGATGAAATGGCAGAAAAAACTACAAGCCTGTCACATTCCGGGCCTAAATGAACTCATTTCACTCAAACCTATTTTGATTCATAAGGCCACACTTTATTAAAACAAAATGAGATAATACACAGCTAAAAGAATTTGTTCATGGACATGTCAATTAATTTATTATAAATACATAAAAGAAGAATTTTAATAAGAAGAAAATTGTCATTTTTAGTGTTTTTATTTAGGAGTATTATCTACAGCTGTAAATGGGAGAATTTTACTTTAATTAATTAATTGGTAGTGATGTAATTTAATGTATGTATAAAAGCCTTTTGATTGAACTAATGAGTTGATTCTGATGAAATCCCCGGTATAGGGGAAGAAAGCACTCAATCCAGTGTTTTTGCTGTATGGTCACGAATAAAGAGGATTTTGTATGAACTAGTGGTCGCAGCTGGTTGTGTTGTTCGAAAAAAAACTAGTGTCAACATTTCCAGGCTGCTGACAGTGTTTGGTCATAGGATTATATGAACCAACATAAATAAAAAAAAGCTCTATACTTGCTTAGAGTAAGGCATTTTAAGTCCATGCAACTTTGTATTATTATTTTATTTATTTATTTCACAGCTGTTATCTAGGGTAGTCCAACTGGACAGCAAATGTCCATTTTCAGTGGAGTCCTGGAGAGGAAAGCTCCAACACAAATAGAAAAAGAGCATGCAATTTACATTAACATGAGAGAAAAAGTTGCAAATTACATTAACATAGTATAAAAAGTTACAAATTGCTTATAATAAGTCTGAGCATAGATATAAAGTTTACAGGTGGATGTCACAATATAACAGTATTTCAGTTAATAATAGCTATATATATTTATATAAGGAGGTTACTTAACCACCTCATTCTGGCACCATTTTTTCAAACCTCCAGCCATCAAGACCCAGACTGCAAAATACTATCTACTGTGGTATGTAAAAATACTGATTTGCAATGTATCGCTGCCACATTCCAGCACTATAAATGAATATAAATGCTTCTGCTACTGCTGCTGTTACAACATATGTATCAGTTCTATAATTTGTTTTACAAATGTTATAAAACAGCTCACTAGTTAATTGGAAGCGTTTTTGTAGTAGTTGAATTCTTTATAGACTACTGTAACTACTTAAATTATCTCTATCAGTTATTGTACAAGGATCCCAGAAAGTGTAACAGTACAAAAAGAGATAGTTGCTAGCTGTTTATCATAGTTTTGTTTAACTACAGTGTAATTACTTCATTTTAATCAGTGCTAGCTAGTTTTGTATAACTACAGTGTAATTACTGCATTTTAACCAGTCGCTAGCTAGTTTTGTATAACTACAGTGTAATTACTGCATTTTAATCAGTCGCTAGCTAGTTTTGTATAACTACAGTGTAATTACTTCATTTTAATCAGTGCTAGCTAGTTTTGTATGACTACAGTGTAATTACTTCATTTTAATCAGTCGCTAGCTAGTTTTGTATAACTACAGTGTAATTACTTCATTTTAATCAGTGCTAGCTAGTTTTGTATAACTACAGTGTAATTACTTCATTTTAATCAGTGCTAGCTAGTTTTGTATAACTACAGTGTAATTACTTCATTTTAATCAGTCGCTAGCTAGTTTTGTATAACTACAGTGTAATTACTGCATTTTAATCAGTCGCTAGCTAGTTTTGTATAACTACAGTGTAATTACTTCATTTTAATCAGTGCTAGCTAGTTTTGTATAACTACAGTGTAATTACTGCATTTTAATCAGTCGCTAGCTAGTTTTGTATAACTACAGTGTAATTACTTCATTTTAATCAGTCGCTAGCTAGTTTTGTATAACTACAGTGTAATTACTGCATTTTAATCAGTCGCTAGCTAGTTTTGTATAACTACAGTGTAATTACTTCATTTTAATCAGTGCTAGCTAGTTTTGTATAACTACAGTGTAATTACTTCATTTTAATCAGTCGCTAGCTAGTTTTGTATAACTACAGTGTAATTACTGCATTTTAACCAGTCGCTAGCTAGTTTTGTATAACTACAGTGTAATTACTTCATTTTAATCAGTCGCTAGCTAGTTTTGTATAACTACAGTGTAATTATTGCATTTTAACCAGTCGCTAGCTAGTTTTGTATAACTACAGTGTAATTACTGCATTTTAACCAGTCGCTAGCTAGTTTTGTATAACTACAGTGTAATTACTTCATTTTAATCAGTCGCTAGCTAGTTTTGTATAACTACAGTGTAATTATTGCATTTTAATCAATCGCTAGCTAGTTTTGTATAACTACAGTGTAATTACTGCATTTTAACCAGTCGCTAGCTAGTTTTGTATAACTACAGTGTAATTACTGCATTTTAATCAATCGCTAGCTGCACTGTGATGCTAAAAAGGGAGCTCATGCATTATTTGCCAGTTGCTAACCGTATGTTAATGTGTCTGACCTCGAAGAGAGTTCTGCATTATTTCTAGTTAGTCACTAGGTGTTTTTTAATGTATTGACACTCTACAGGGATTTACTGCAGTTTTTCTGTCAGGTTTGTCAGTTTTGAAGTTAGTCGCAAGTCGCTAATTGTTTGTTCATTGCTCTGAAACTCCAAAGTGACCTAGGGCAGAGTCTACCAGTCACTAGCCATATATCTACTGAATTTGACTTCTAAAAAGTGTATTGCTGCATTTGTAGCTAATTTGCCAACCATTTATTGCTGCTAACTCTGCACATCTATCTGTTAGGACTCAGATCCCAGATAGACAATCCCAAACTGCAGAACAAGCTGCAGATCAAGATACAAGCCTCCCATCCTGCGAATAGTGCGGAACACTGTTCCACCTTACTCTTAAACCAACCAAATCTACAAAAGGTTAATATCATCCTAAACCTACTCACCACAAAGCAGTACTTTACTGATACTGGGTCCTGCATTGATACTTAGCCCCTGAGCCCATAATTAAAAGTTAGAAGTTAAGATATTTACCAAAATTGCTCTACCCACAGTTGCTAATAAAATTAAAACCTAGAGACTACCACCTCCACCTTACCCACTCCCTGTACCCAAAACTAGCCTTTTTTTGAAAAGAAATATCTCTTGTATAAAAATTTTACCTTCAAGGGTGGCCTAATGGTCGGGTGCAGGGTTTGAGTCTCACAAGGGATAATTGGCTAGGCTTACAATGGCTCACAAGGGCAGTTAGCCTAGTACTAACCTATGAACCTAAAAGTATCCCCTAACTTTAATTCAACTTTACTTTAACTCAACTTTAAAAGAAGTCATTTACCTGTTAAAAGAAGCCATTTACCTGTAGCTCAGAGCACTGGTGTCTGGTGACTTGTGATTGGTTTAGCCCTACTTCGCTCGCCCTCGCTTTGCTTGGGCTCGCTATGCACCCTACCCTGCCCCCAAATTCCACCCGCCCCTAGGGGTCCTAAATTTAACTAGTATAATCACACCCAATCCCCACAAAAACCAATCAGTGACTATCTGTAATCTAAGTGGCACTACTCAAACAGCAATCACTGACCCCTCCCCGTCATCATTTACTAGGTGTGAGTGTAAAGCTGGATAGCTATGTCACCTCCCACATTGCTATTACCAACCCTACTAGCAACAGTGCTGCTCACCCTCTACCTCCTCTCAGCCTATGAAACCAACAGTAAACTAGGCTACCAATATCCAAAATATCAAACTTCCACGCTAACAAGCAGAAATAAAAATGCTCACCCCTCACTACCCTATCTAACCAACTCCTCAACATCACAGAAATACATCCTTATTAGACCCTACTACATCTCACCCAAACCCACACACTATCAAAAAATTATCCATAAAATATGGAAACTACTACTCAGGCTAAGAAACAACCTAACAAGGGATGGTGACATCCACCCAAACCCTGGCTCCCCCAAACTACTTTACCCTAGTATCTCCACCAACACCCCTACCAACATTGATCTGTCTAACAGACCACCATACTCCTTGCTAGCCTGCCATTTAAACATCAGGAGCATAAACAATAAAATTCATCATGTTCATGCCCTCTTAGATCTTAATACACCTAATATGTTATGCCTCACAGAAACGTGGCTAAACCTTCCACTAAGGACAATGAGATACTGACACCAGGGTACAATATGCATAGACTAGACCGATCCTCAAGAATAGGTGGCGGGGTAGCCATACTTTACAATTCTGACTTATCTGTCACTCTGGATATGCAACAACCCCCCAAATCAACAATGCTGAAATTCTCATTGCCAAACTAAAAATTAACAGCAACAAAAGTATAAACATAGGCTGTGGCTGTATTCCCCCAGGGAAGAACACAGAAGCCCTTGAACACCTCTTAAACTGGCTATCCCTTACCCATCCACAAGAAACCATCATACTAGGAGATTTTAACATTGACTGGATCACCTGTTCCACTGAAAGCCCCACAACCCATGTAAACTTACATGGGTTTACCCAAACTGTATCCCTTCCCACTAGGATAGATAAACGCAACCAAAAAGATAGTACCATTAACTGGATACTCATTAACAACCTGCCACAGTACTGCATATCTGGCACTTTAACTGATGACCACAGTGACCATTACCTCACCTATATAATCAAGTTTAAGGTAAACTACCCCCAAACCCCCACATACAGGACTATTAGATGCCATAGGAACTTCACCCTTAATGAATTCAATAACGAACTTACAGCCTGCAATTGGTCAGCACTAACGTATCTCCCCCTAGATGATGCAGTCTCATACTTTAATGCTAAATTCCTTACTGTCCTCAATTCCCATGCTCCCACTCGTACCATTAGAGCCAGAGGTAATATTGCACCATGGATCACCAAACACACCAAAGAAAAAATCACACTAAGAAATAAGGCGTGGGCCACCTACCGAACAACAAAAAACCCTAAAGATCAACTTAAATTCAGACAACTAAGAAATGACACCAAAAAATCTATAGCCTTAGACAAAAAGAGCTATTACTTCCACCTACAACAAACCCACCAAAATAGACCTCAAAGGTTCTGGGCTGTACTCAACAAACTCCTACACCCAGGCCAAACTAACACCCCACCCCCCATATCTGCCAATGATAAATCCCCTGAAATTATAGCTAACACCTTTAACACCTTTTTCACAGACACTATCCAATCTCTGTCCAGCAAACTCAGTCCTAATGACCCTAATCCAAGCTTAGCCCCTACTAACAACCAAACACAGTTTAGCTTCGAACCCTTACCTACCCATCTAATAGCCACCCTGCTTAAGAAATTGAGACCCACAACTCTAGCAGCTGATCTACTCCCTGCAGACTACTCTCAAAAGGCTGCAGATGCTATAGCATACCCAGTTTCTATATTGATTAACCGGACATTATCTGAAGCCACCGTACCCAACATCTGGAAAATCTCCCACGTTATACCTCTCCACAAGGGAGGCAATTCTACTGAACTGTCAAACTACAGGCCCATTGCTATATTATCTAAACTAGCTAAAATCATGGAGAAATGCATACACATGCAACTTATGCAATATCTCACCCAAAACAAACTTCTGTCCAGTACGCAACACGGTTTCAGGAAAATCATAGTACCACCTCAGCCCTCCTGTCATTCTCAAATGTCATAAACCATAACCAGAACAACAATAAATTATCCTCAGCACTATTTCTCAATCTATCCAAAGCCTTTGACATGGTAGACCATAAAATACTTATGAGAACCTTAAAGTCATTTGCTTTAAACAATCAGGCACTCCAATGGTTTGAATCCTATCTAAATGGTAGGCAGCAGGCAGTGCTTTGGCAAACCAAACTATCATCCAGCCTCCCCATCACACTAGGCATCTCCCAGGGCTCCATATTAGGACCTCTTCTTTTCTCTTTCTTTACCAATGATCTCCATTCAGCCATCCCAGAGGCCACCTGCATACAATATGCAGATGACTCCACTCTAATTTGCTCCACAACCTCACCTGCTAACCTACTTACCTTAACCCAGAACACCTTCAACACAGTTGATAACTGGTTCTCAAACCAACGCCTAATCCTAAACCCCAATAAAACCAAACTGCTTATATTCTTCCCCACAAGTAGGTCCCCAACAACACCATTGAACATAACAGCAAGCAATGGCACAATCATCTCCCCAGAAGCCCAAACCAAACTATTAGGCATTATAGTAGACAACAACCTCAGGTTTGACAAACACATAAATCAAACCATAAAAAACAGTCCATAAAAAACTCGGGTCAATATATAGGATCAAATCTTTCCTTACTCCACAAGCCAGAGCTGCTATTGCCAGATCCCAACTGCTATCTACCCTTTTCTATGCCTCACCTCTCTTCTCCAACCTGAACAAATCAGATCTGAATAAGCTAACAACCTGCTATAACCAGATTGCCAGATTTCTGCCGGCACTCCATACTGGACCCACCACTGCATCAATCTAAACCTCTTAGGATGGATGGAACTTTCCAACTTACTACAGTTCAATCGACTCATAGTAACACATAAAGTCCTTAACTGCCCAGAAAAAAATCCAGCATTAAAAAACATAATCACCCCCTACAACAAGAATCACCCACTCTGATCCTCCTCCATGTACTGGTTCAAATGGTTAAAGCAAACCACTCTGCTGGTGACTCACTATTTGCCAACTCTGTTGGTAAAATATGGAAATTGTCCACCAACAGACCTGACATCACAACCATTATTAGCCATATTCAAAAACAAACTAAAGAAACACCTCA